>NC_060901.1:3068512-3113512 GCF_014805685.1 Silurus meridionalis | reverse complement strand
ATGATCAGTGTGAAGGTCACTGTGGCGATCATAATGGAGGCCAGTGTAGAGATCAGTGTGGAGGTCAATGTAAAGGTCAGCATAGAGGTCAGTGTGGAGGTCAGTGTAAAGGTCAGTGTAAGGTCAGTGTGGAGTTCAGTGTGAACGTTAGCATGGAGGTCAGTGTGGAGGTCAGCATGGAGGTCAGTGTGAAGGTTGGTGTGGAGGTCAGAGTGGAGGTCAGTGTGGAGGTCAGCATGAAGGTCAGTGTGAAGGTCAGTGTGGAGGTCAGCATGGAGGTCAGTGTGAAGGTCAGTGTTTAGGTCAGCATGGAGGTCAGTATGGAGATCAGCGTGGAGGTCAGTGTGTAGGTCAGGGTGGAGGTCAGCGAGGAAGTCAGCGTGGAGATCAGTGTGAAGGTCAGCATGGTCAGTGCGGAGGTCAGCGTTGAGGTCAGTGTAAAGGTCAGATTGGAGGTCAGTGTGAATGTCAGTGAGTAGGTCAGTGTGAAGGTCAGCATGGAGGTCAGTGTGATGGTCAGTGAGGAGGTCAACATAGAGGTCAGTGTGAAGGTCAGTGAGGAGGTCAGCATGAAGGTCAGTGTGAAGGTCAGCATAGGGGTCAGTGTGAAGGTCAGTGAGGAGGTCAGCATGAAGGTCAGTGTGAAGGTCAGTGTCTGATTCGGAGCTTGTACAGAAAACATGCATGAACACAAGCCTTCATAGTGGATGTTTTTGTGTCGGGGTGTTTATGTTTCACTATGACCATCATTAGAAGTGTAACTCTAGTAGATTTTACAGCATGTGATTATCATCAGTGAAAGCAGTAAATCTACAATCGGATGAACTGTGATGACTCCTGAATGCCACCAGATGCCAGCAGAGAATGAAGATGGTGTACCATATAATCCAGTGGTCCAACCTTTTTTTGCGCCATGGACCGGTTTAATGTCAGACAATATTTTTCCGCCCGGCCTTTAAGGTGTGACGGATAAATACAACAAAATAAAATGATACGACGATAAAAACTGGTATTTTCTAAATATAATAATAAACGTGAATACACTGTGGTGTTTTTTTGGTCATTTTGCTCACTTGGGGGTTTGAATTTAGCGGTAATGTATTATGTGTTAGCGGCCGGAGCCCCTTTAAGAAGGTAGTGGATGGAGGTAAGTCATGTGACCGAGGGAGGAATCTTCACATGCACACACACACACACACACACACACACACACACACACACACACACACACACACACACACACCTTGACTGTATATGAGCCGAGCTGAGACACTAACCTGCCTGGAAAAGGGCGTTTGAAGGACATGACAGAGAGCACGTCTCCACGCCGGCCGTCTTGGTGCAGCTGAGCAGAGCGCGAGGTGCCGGCTTGCCGTTGGGCAGACAGTTCACCGCCTCTGAGGGTCACGCAGGGTCACACCATCATGAAAACACCAAACACATACAGTACATTCACATATACACACGTGAACATAGCGATTTGGGACGAAAGAGAAATGCAAAGAGGAAATCGACACTCCCTACCGACGCAGTCTTTCTTATTCCAGTGAAGCTTCTTTCCAGGAGGACACACACACTCATAAGCACCCTGTGTATTCACACAGCCGTACTCACAGCGTCCATTATTGATACTGCACTCATCAATATCTGCAAACACACACACACACACACACACACACACACACCCTCATTTAAACACAGAACATAGAGTGGTAATGATCTGTGGTGTGTGTGTGTGTGTGTGTGTGTGTGTGTGTGTGTGTGTGTGTGTGTGTGTGTGTGTGTGTGTGTGCACACCTCCGCAGTGTGTGAGGCCGTAGAGAGTGTAGCCCTTGTGGCACACACACTCGTAACTGCCTTCGTAGTTGATGCAGATGTGATCGCACATCCTCTCGAATGAGCACTCGTCAACATCTAAAGAACACACAAGACACGTGCATGAAACACTCCAAAATATATTTCAACGTTAAGATGAAAGGAAATAAATAAATAAATAAATAAATAAATAAATAAATAAATAAATAAATGTATCACTTTATTTCATGCACATGTTTTAGTTTCTCTATTATCTTGTTTTAATTCATTTGTTTTTTGACCACTCAGTTCACACACACACACACACACACACACACACAAAGGAAAGAAAAAAAAAAGAAAAGAAAAGCAGAAAAAGAAGAAGAAGAAGAAGAAGAGAGCAGGACAAAGAGAGATAAAACAGAGATGGAGATACAGCAAGACGTACACTGAAGAGACAGCATGAGACAAGGAGATGATAGATAGATAGATAGATAGATAGATAGATAGATAGATAGATAGATAGATAGATAGATAGATAGATAGATAGATAGATAGATAGATAGATAGATAGATTGGGTGAGTGGGGGGGGTTGAGTGGATGAATAGATTGGGTGGATGGATGGATGGATGAATGGTTGGATGGATGGATTGGGTGGGTGTGGGGGTGGGATGGATGGATGGATGGATGGATGGATGGATGGATGGATGGATTGAGTGGGTGAATAAATTGGTTGAGTGAGTGGGGTGGGTTAGATAGATAGATAGATAGATAGATAGATAGATAGATAGATAGATAGATAGATAGATAGATAGATAGATAGATAGATAAGAGTGAAGAATTTCACCAGGTCATGGACGGGTTTGGGGGACACACGGACGCTTACCTTGACACGTGCGCTCGTTGGTGAGGAGTTTGTGACCTTTGCGACAGCTGCACTCGAAGCTGCCCACCGTGTTTCTACACAAGTGATCACAGCCGCCCTTATTCTCCAGACACTCATCTATATCTGTGGGTGGAGAAACACCAGAACATAAACACAATTAACACTCATGTTAATAACACTAATTAAAAAAAATTATAATTTATACTTGTTAAAAGCCTGTGTGTGTGTGTGTGTGTGTGTGTGTGTGTGTGTGTGTGTGTGTGTGTGTGTGTGTGTGTGTGTGTGTGTGTGTGTGCGCGCTTAGGCTTTCCCTTACACTGATTTGTAAATAGACAGGAAGGCAGGAAGGAAAGTTTCCACATCGTTCTGCACATAACAATTGAGGGCGGATCGCTGTTCAGACAAATAACCTGCTGTCTGTGTGTGTGTGTGTGTGTTTGGGGATATACACCAAAATTTCAACGTCTCAGCACGCCAAGCTGTACAATCACACGATTCCCACGATGGTGGTGAAACACGTCTACTGCACGGCCTTCAAAAGCAAAGGCTTCATTTCCCACTACAAACATCAGGGTGGTTTTGAATCTTCATGGCTCCTCGAGTAAACAGTATTTTGCACAAAAAAAAAACATAAACGACTTCACACATGGGAAGATGTTTCACTAGATTTTGTTGTGTGTTATGGATATTTATGTTCATCAGACACAAGAGTGTTATGAAAGGCAGGTACTGATGTAGGTGAGGAGACCTGGGGTGCAGTCAGCGTTTACATTCATCCCAAAGGTGTTCAGTAGGGATGAGATCAGAGCTCTATAGCAGGAGATCTTCCTCTCCAAAGCATGTAAACCAGATCTTCATGGAGCTCACTTTGTGCATCCATCCATCCATCCATCCATCCATCCATCCATCCATCCATCCAACTATCTGTCTGTCTGTCTGTCTGTCTGTCTGTCTGTCTGTCTGTCTGTCTATCTATCTATCTATCTATCTATCTATCTATCTATCTATCTATCTATCTATCTATCTATCTATCTATCTATCTATCTATCTATCTATCTATCTATCTATCTATCTATCTATCTATCTATCTATCTATCAATCACTGTTTACTGTTACCAGACATTAGCCCCATTGCCTGATCTTTTTTGTCTGATTCCTGAGGAAAAGGACTGATAATATTCTTCCTATGAAGCTTTCATGGGTTTGAAAAAGAAATAATAGAATGAAATAAATGATGTTCACATCTTCAGAGAACTTGAGTGCAAAATAACAAATGGATACAAACATGCATGCGAAAGAAAAAACAAAAAACAATGAACTAGTTCTGGTCCTCTATATGGAGTGCAGAACATCTGCCAGAAGAACCCAGATCCAGTCATGCTCCAGAGGACTAGTTGCTGCGCTCGGGGTGCGCTTTGAATTTTATCCAAATATTTGAACGTCAAAAGCAACTCGAAGTAATACATTAGTGGAAACACAAACCTTTACAAATAACCCGTGGTGGAGCGTCACGATCCGGCTTTCAGCAGCGGAAACATTTTCACAGATTGTTCTCAGCAGCACACCTCGGGGAGGATAATCTCTCAAAAATGCGTGCCGGTTTATTTTTCTGCAGATTAAACGGCCCGTTTTATTCGCTTTCTTCGTAAAGGGATTAGGGTACTGGATAACAACGACTCTGATGACCTGGAGAGAAGGACAAGGAAAGTTCTGCGCATAACTGATCACTATAAAACCCCTCAGAAGCAGGGATTTCTGAGGTAATGAATGTGTGGCTGAGTTAGCATTAAAATATTCAAATATCAAGGGATATTATTGTAATAATGTCTGGAGACACTGATGTTTTTAACCAAAAAACTTCATGAGAAAGATCTTAAAAGGAACAAGATTCTAAAGAGAACCTCATCTTCATCTGATGGACACTGAATTTTTATTCGTTCTCATTTCGGTAAGCTCGCTAGCTTATGCTAATACATAAACGTTTCTAGCTTGCAAGAAAAACTGCTTATTATATATTACAAAGTGTGTGTGTAGCAGGACTGATATAATAAATACAATCATTTTAAAAGCACTGAAGTGAGATGTACATCAGACTCTCTCCCTTTTCTCTCTCTCCCTCTCTCTCTCTCTCTCTCTACCTCTTTTCCTTAACATCAATCCCTTTTCCTTATTCGTATTCTTCTCTCTGTCTATAATTCCGCATTAGGTCCTTATTTCTCTTCTCTCTGTTTCCTAACATCTCTCTCTCTTTATTGTTTTTCTCTCTCTTTCTCTTTCTCAGGCTCTATCCCTATTTTCTTCCCTTTATCTTTTGCTGTCTTTCATCTTTCCTGTTTTCCATTCTCTCTCCCTCACTTCTAATGTCAGCCTAACATATCCACTTCTTCTTCTCCTTCGTCTTAAAATTCCCATCGCTCCACCATCATCTCTTTTTATATACCTTCTCTATTCCTCTTCATCCCTACTTTTCTATATCTCTCTCCATCTGTCCTATTTTGTATTCTCCTTTTTCTTTCTATATCTCTCTGTCTAAATATCTGCATAGTGTCCCTTCTTTTTCCTCTTTTCTTCTTCTTTTTCTTTTCTTCTTTTTCTTTTCTTCTGTCCTCTTCTTCTTCTTCAATCCATCTCTCCACCCTCCCTATCTTTCTCCCCTGTCTCTGACTCCATCCCTAATTTTCTCAATTTGTCTCTCTCTATGTCTCATCTCTTGTTTTTTCCATTTTTCTCTCTACAATTCTTTCTTAAGTCTGTGCAATGTTTCTTCTTCTTCTTTTTCTTCTTTAATCCCCCCCCACTCTCCTTCTCTCTCTCTCTCTCTCTCTCTCTCTCTCTCTCTCTCTCTCTCTCTCTTTCCCTGAAAAAACAAATGTCTTTCAGCAGCTTGTCTGTCTCATGTCTCTCTACACAGATTAGCTCTCCTCTCTGTCTTCATTGCTGAAACCTTCTTTATGAGATGCAAAAGGTTTTCAACATGCTCTAAATAGTTTATACTAAAATGATTATGCTACTAGAACAAGACCAGGCAGCTCCCTGTGGAACCAGTGAGAAGACCGTAATCATCATCATCCCCGTCATCATCATCATCCTCATAATAATAGTAATACATTACAAAAACAGACACTGATACACAGACACAGAAGTACAAACGAGGTCTTATTTATGATCATGCCACCTACAGGGAAAGACACACACACTTTTATAATAATCATAATCATGGTAAAACAATTTTTTTTTCAGGGTGGTCTAAAATCTTAAATCCCTCTGGTCACTAATTATATAATCTACAATCTACCATGTAAAACCATCAATTACACTTTAAATAACACATGACACACTCAAACTCTCATACACAGCTCTTTTTCTGTGGACATTGTTATTCTAATAGCTGTGTCTGAAAGCTCTGGGTTTACTTTAAAGAAGAGGTCGACCGGTTCGCCGGTTTTACTATCGGCTATCGGCAAAAAAAAAACATGACGATAGAAATTCATTACGAGAGCGGCCTCTAGAGGTGAACCACTGGTGCAACATGTGTTTGTTTTTGCACGTGAGACTGCGCGCTGCACAGAGAGCGATCTATTATATTTATTAATTATTAAATTATACTTATTCATTTATGTATCTTGTTTCAAGTTTTTTTTTATGTCTATAGAGTGTTGTTTGTTTTTATCTAGTATCCATAATAAAAACTATCGGTGGATTAATCGGTTAATGGCAAGTACGACCGCCGCTGTAAATCGCTACGTACAGCGTATTGTAAATCGCGTACAGCCTTCTGGTAGTCTTAAGCATTTTCATCACTAAATTGAAAAGTTCTCTACAAAGAACTTTCAAAACTAATCTTAATGGAACACAAGTTGGACCTGGTCCTGATCTGTTAACCATTAAATCAACCATACTATTAAAGATATGTCTGTTTTGTGTACTATAGACACAAAGGTTTGTGGACACCTGACCATAAGATTGGTATGTGCATCTTTTTTAAACATCTCATTCCACATTGAGTCCTCAATAATATCCACTCCTCTGGGAAGATGTTCCACTGAATTTTGTGAAAATTTGTGGAGAATCATTCAGACACTTGGGTGTTATTAAAGTCAGGTAGTGATGCAGGTGAAGTGAGGAGGTTCCTGGGGTGCAGTCAGCATTCCTAGTCATCATGTTCAATAGGTATGGAGCGCTATAGCAGGGGATCTTCCACTCCAACCCATGAGCTGGCATTGTGAACTTTCTGTCATGCTGGAACAGGTTTGGGTCTTCTAGTACTGTGAAGGGAAAATTCCATGTTCCTGCATCGAAAGATGTCCTATTTAATTGTGTGCGTCAAACGTTTTGCTAACAGTTTGGGGAAGAACCACAATCGGGCATCCCAATACTTCTAAGAATTGCAAAAATGTTCACACAAATTTGTCTCTGCTCAGAATAGGTCTGGTCCCTCTCTTTTCTTTTGTATTGGACCTTCTATTTTTCTCTACAGTTTGTAAGTAAATTTGAAGCTGACCCCCAGATGTGTGGAACATTTTGGAGCGTGAGGTCACGTTAGGTGCTTATTTGTGCGAATCCAAAGATCGTCAAAACACAAGCAGGCAACGATCCCAAACGTATAATCCATAATCAGTGTCGAAATATAAGCAAGTCTAAAAAGTCAACGGAGGAGCAAGGCTTGGAAATGGACTTTGGATGCGAAAGCACAAACAAACGTGACAACACAGGGTACAAATGGACAAACTAATCAAGGACTAACACAGGACAGGTGAACACAATCAGAAAACAAACCGATGATACAACAGAGACGAAAACCGGATTTGGGGGATTGAAAATGGATCTGGGGCATTTCTGGATTTTGATGCAAATTTGCTGTACAGTGATGCTGCGCAGTGGGTCTGGTGTTAATTATAGATATTACCAGCCTGAGGGAAGCTGAATACTAGAAAGTACGGCATGTTTTAATATTATTTTTGTGCATTGAAACAAAGCGTTGAACTACGTTTGTCTTGCAGGTCTTTCAGTTCATTTATGTGTTCATTTAATTTGATTCTGACAGGAAAAAAAGTCTATCCAGGTCTAATTCCAAGCCTGATTTGATTGTATGGTTATAGTGAGTTTTTACAAACAGCAGCAGGAAGCACTTATGATGAATCCCCAACAAGGTAATTTATCAAGTGTTTGAGATAAATGGTATGTCACACGTGAGATCAAATGCATTCAGGTGGATTTATGAGAGCAGACCCTAAAGCAGGTTTAATTATGAGTGTGGGGAAGCAGCGGACCAGGCTAACATCCGTCTTCCAGGGTACACATATACACTCATCACCTGGCATTCTGAATTTTCCTTTCTGTCCAGTTTAAGTGTTGTTTTTTTTGGCTGTGTGTGTATCAGATTTACTGATCAAACAGCATCATATCTGCCGTGTCTTTATGTACAGTCCATTGCAACTATTTTACACACATATGTGCCACATGTCTCTCCTTCTTAAGAGACAGTCACATGACCAAACCACATCCCCATTGACCTCATCACATTAGAAAAAGCCAGAAATGAGCTGGAGCTGTTGAAATATAAATTTGCATGTAAAACTGGCAAAATTCAAGAGAAAGAATGACAAACACCAAAAATATTTCTTACTATGTGGCAAAACAAATGACACCTGGAAGAGAATGCAGATTTTTTTGCCAAGCATCATTGGGCATGTGTTTGATTACAAAATGTCTTGGAAATATAGTGTATTAGAGAAGTTTGAGTTCTAAAAATATCCATTGTTCCATACTTGGTATGAAGCATGGTATAAAACACACAAAAACAAATCTGTGCTCCAACACGGAGACAACTGAACTCTGTCCACTGCTGACAAGAGTTGAGCATCTCACAAGCTGGAAGTTGCCTATATCCTGGCAGTGCCCCAACATACGCTTCTACGTCTGCGCAAAAACGTTAAATATTTTACTTAGTATAGTCATTGTAAGATCAAAAAAATCTAACCATCATAACTAGGGGACTCTGTGTTCAAGTCAAACCGAGACTTTTAAGTTACAGGTATAAAAATGGATGCTAGCATGGCGCGGCTACACGCAGTAGTACGTGGCTAGTGTGCCCTATTACCGATAGATGGCGCACATGTCAGCAGAGCAGAGGCCGTTAATCCAGATGGCAGACCACAGTATTAGTGCAAGCACTGATCAGCGTGTGGTAAAGTTTCTTGTGAACAAAAGAATAAACCCTGCAGATATCTACAGAAGATTTCCAACACAGTACTGTGATGAGACGCTTAGCCGCAGTTAGACGTCTGAAGGGTGTAAGCGTTTAAAAGATGGCCGTCAGTGATGATTGTGGTGGTTCTCGGATGAAGAAGTGAAGCAGGATGTCCCAGGATGGTTCAGACGTACTGAAAATCTTTGTTTGTTAAATGCTGGGATAAGTGTATAAATGTTTGTAAAAAATAATTGTATTTTATAAACTCAAAAGTCCCGCTTTGACTTGAGCACCCTTATACGCAATTTGTTTATTGATTTTCAACAAAGCAGCAGGCCAATAACTCTGGAATTTTCTGCACGTAGATAAAGCACACACTCCAATGGCCCGAGTGAGCACTTATCCAGCGTTCCCCTCTCCCACTCTCCTGTGGCATTTGTTTAGAAAGAACCCACCATCCCGCCGTGCCGAGATCATTTAGCGCTAACTTATCTTTGAATACGCGGCCATTGACGTCAGAGACGGATTCCGGAAGCGGGAATGCTTCGCCGCCAGAGCGACAACAACAACAACCGTGAACCCATTCCACACGAAAGAGCAGGACGTGGAGACGTGGATCAAGTTGGTCTTGGCTAAGGATCACTCATGTAGGCACATGGCGCTACCTAACTATCTCCAGCGAAAGAATCCTACCCCTGGCGTACCTGCAATTTAATCTCGCAGTCTAAATACAGGAAATGTAAAATTGCTCCCTGACATCCAGACGGGTTTTGGAAGGAGAAGGAAAAAAAAAAAAGTGGAACGTTCCTCAACATTTCGATATACACAGACATGAAAACACACATAATATACACAGACATACACAAGGACAAACTGACCTTTGCAGGTCTTGCCGTCGGGTTGCAGGGTGAAGCCGACTGGACAGCTGCAACGCACTCCGGTGGCCGTGTCTTTACACGTGCGGTCACATCCGCCATTATTTACTGCACAGGTCTCTGGGTAAATATGCACACACACACACATACACACCCACATATCTATATACGGATCGTAGGAAAGTCAGGAAAAGGACACATTATACCTAAATTTCATGTTGTCATACACGTCCTGTTATGATGTACTGAGGTGAAATCAACATGTCCATTATACTGACATCATTAACATCTGAATAGAAAAACATGAACACGAAATACAGTATAAGCGTCTGTTATGTGACTGATCTCAACCCAAACCCCCCCAGAAATTCATTTGACTTTGCCAGTAGTAGAAAATTGCTGTAAATTGAATATTTGTCATTAAAATAAAACATTTAACATACACATTTTAATTTTTAACACATTCATTTAATACACACAATCTTTTATGAAACACAAACACTTCTTAAGACTTAAGATTCATTCTAAGGTTCTACTTGGAACTGTTTGCACAAGAGGTCTTGTTTGGTTCTACAATGATCCTGTGTGAGTTCCTCCCGAAAGCGACAGTGGCAAAGGATGAACCGAGTATAAAGTGTGAAACTGTATAAAATTCAGATTTAAAATAGTTTGGATTTAGTTGAAACGCAAAGAAGCAATTCATGGTTTAACGTCGTTTGCAGAGGTTTCCAGAATATGCATGAATCTCAAGAATCATGCTGATCATGCTGGTGTGTACGGGTGAAAAGAAAACCTCTACTATAACCACTTTTTTATACATTATATGGACCAAAGTATTTAGCCTTTTCCAGCCATATTTGGTTAAAAGTTGGCACACAAGTGCATAGTAATAGACATATTTGATTGTAGGAGCATAAAACTTTCCCCAACCCAAACCTGTTCCAGCATGACAAAAAGCCAGCTAAATGAAGATATGGTTTTGCACGGCTTGGACTGGAAGGTCTTCTAAACAGCTCTGACCTCAACCCTTTTGAACAAGAGGAATTGGAACACTAACTGCACCTCAGGCCTACTAACCTCACCTACAGCAGTACCTGACTTCACTAACAACAACAACCCATGTGGTTGAATGAATCTCCACACATCTCCAAATCTCCATCTAATAAATTAAACTTCCCAGAAGAGTACAGGTTACTGTAACAGCATATAGGGACCAGAGGTGGAATAAGATGTTTAGAAATCACATATCAATCTTATATTCAGGTGTCCCAAAATCCAAGGGTGTCTGGTATCTAATAATTATGTAGAAGACTGACTTATTTCTTCTCCCATAGATAAGCAGATCACGATTGACACTTTCCTGGAACATGTCAAATTCTTTCTAGCACAAGATAATTTCAAAATTTCTGAGGACCTTTTTACTGGGTCCAGAGGATCCAGAGAGAGCAGCACCTGGACCATGTGAAACGCAAATATATCATTTGCATAGCAGTGTTGATGCCCCGGAAACGTGTGCCCCCAGGGTCAATTCCTTCCCAAAGAAAGGTAGTTACGGCTGATGCTTCCTGTTCATGTTTGGCAATGCAAAGGAGATACACAATAGAGGAAAGAAATTCTGGTCGGATATACCATAGCTTTTGGGTCATGGAGGGTGGTAGCCTCCTTCCACCTTGTGCTTCATCTCCATCAAACCTGTAGACCTGCCTGGGCTTTGCAAACAGGTATGGGGTTAATTTAAGAGAAGGTGAGTATGTCCAAGATAAATAGGGTTTTTTTCCCCCAGTAAAATGTATTTAGTGCTCTCGGTCTTCTAGTCTTGTGTGCCTCGGTGTCTTACCACTGAAGCCCTTGGAAAAAAAGCCTTCTCAGACCAACTGTCACAACAAAATAATCCAAGCATATTCAGTATATCAGGGTCTTGTCCATGTAATACTTCTGCAGAAGGACCCATTTATATTTGGTCCCTTATTGGTCTCACTCAATAAAATTAAGCCCCAATATACATCAAAAGTTTGTATCTGCTCTATATGAGTTTGTAGGGGAAGAATTCTTGGGCATGGTCATGCATTGCTTTTGTGTCCATGTTGATTTCCTCACAGCCAGGAGGTGAAAAACATACACTAAATTCCACGGAGGCGAGATTAAAAAACACCTTCATTCATTAAAAAAAAAAAACTTTTAATCACTAAACATTTGTTTTATGATGCGCACATCCGTCAATTAAAACTGTCCGTGTGGAAACACAGCAAAAGTTCCATTTGGTGTCCTGATGATTTATGTCATTTAAAACACCATCAAAACTTTCAAATATTTACAAGACTATTGAATATTTATATTTTGAGTTAGGTTTCATTAATAATTGAACATACATTTGCATAAAGCATCAATATTTGTCCATGACCATGTTAATGAGAGTATTAAAAATTTTAAAAGTATTAATTTAAGGCACATTTAGAACAGATACAGACATTCAAAATGTGACTTTTAGGACACGTCCACATTAATACATTTTCAATTTATTTGTTTTTGTATACGCAGACAGATTTTAGGTCATGTGACGGTGCCTTTCCTCAGATACGACAAAGTTCAAAGGGTCCCACGTTATACTAATGAGTAGTACAGGGATATAAGCATTTTCAGACTTTTCAGTGTGGATGAGCAACTTTTGGGAGACGATTAAAAAACCGATGCGTGTGGATGCAGAGCGTCACGACGGCAAAATTTTAAAATTTATCCGGCTTAGTGATGAAATAGACTGTTTAACGCTACGCTAACAAGGTTTCATCTCTCTGGAGGAATTCTCTGAATGTCTTTGTAGAACCATATAACAGTTTTCCAAGTAGAACTCATTTTTAAGTGTGTAGTGCATGGCACTGTACTCATCAGGTGAACAAATCACCTATTTATAAAGTGTAATGTACAGAAATGATTCCATAATAAAAGGTTTATTTCTGCAAATAAAGACAAACCATTAGCAAAAAAGAAGTTCGGGAATAAAACGTTAGGTTAAATGGCAAAATAAAGTTGAGGCAGGTCGTCAGGTTACTGTGGAAGAAGTTTTAGCTGAAAAAAAAAGAAAGAAACAATCAAAAGTTAAAAGTGGAAGTAAGAAAGTTAATTCCAACCAGGCCTAGTTGTAGATGGTTGGAGAAACTGGAGAAAGAGTCTGAATCTCATGTTTGGTTAATGTATAGTTTACGTCATTACGTCATTAACAGTATTGGTACACAAACCATGAGTTATAAAAACACTAAAATGTGACTTCAGTAAAAGTAAAAATGTCCCTTTAAACTTTCACTTGAGCAAAAGTACAAACGTTTTTGCCTTCAAATGTACTTAAGTATCCAAAGTACTGTGATTTATTATAACTCAAATGTTCCTTTATCATTTTTATCACAAGACTCTACTTAATCACCTCAGTTTATGTGAAAAGACTCAAATGTGACTCTCAGCACACTGATCTATTAATAGTATGATATCAATGACTCTGATTAATTTCCATTACAATCATCATGAGCACAAAACCTTCTTTTCAACTACTTTAAATAAATGGTGTAAAAAAGGTCACGTGTGTGTTGTGGCGAGTTCGAGTCTGGAGTTCCTTCATCATTTATTCCTCTGTAAATGTTCTGCTTGCTGTTGAATGACGCTGAATTGTATGTTGGTGATCAGTAGATACACCAATCGCCAATCAGAACACGTGTAAAACAGAGCGTGCGCTCGATCCTGATTGGTGACTCGCTGTGTGTTTGATTAAAGTTTTTTATCCACATAAATAAAAAGAAACGACTGATTTCACAAAATGTAGTTGAGTAAAAAGTAAAATATTTTACTTTGAAATGCAGAAATGAAGTTCAAGAAAAATCTCGCCAAATGGAAACACTTCAAGTTCAGATATGTGAAAAAGCTACTTAAGTACAGTAACCAATTACATTTACTTTGTTAATGTCCACCGCTGTCCCATATGAATCCAAACAACTACTTTCCGAAACAGCTAAGAAACTCACCTTAATGAACACCTTAATGAACAATAAATTCACTCTCACTTCTCGCCTTACTCTCTGTCAGCACATTAATATGGCTACACAGAAGAAGACTTTTCCACTGATGCCGAGTTTCCAGTTTAATGTGCCAGGACTGGTCGCATCCTGGTGCTGTTGACCGCGGCTATGACAGGGTTATGAACTGAAGCGGGAGCGCAGAGTGTCAAATCTAACACAAACCTGAGGTACAGCATTGTTACTCATACACACACCACCCTGCCTTCCAGCATATTTGTGCAATAAACTCATAAAATCCAACGAACAATATAAAAGGCTATAAAATGACATCAGTTGAAGATTATCCGAGCTGGTTTGGATTAGCAGTGACGGCCTAGCCTCCTGTCCGACGATCACCATAAATCACGACTAAGTACCTGTTAGGACTGTAATCATGAATACAAATTACAAGATAGAATTGTATAGTAAGTATAAAGTACATTCCTGGTCTTGATGAACTGGAAAGTGACTCGAGTGTAACGTTCTTCCCGAGAGGTTTGGCAAAGGCACTGAGCAATTAACGTTTGAAGTGGTTAAATCAGATCCTTCCAACTTGGACATGAGTATTACTCAGAAGCAGCCAAGTTTAGCAGAGGTGATTTTAATAACACAGAAGGAGAAATTCGCTTTCATCTCTGTAATATCAGCTTGGCTGATATCATTTAGTGTTCAACCACCACACTACTGGGATCTCAAAACTAATTATTTACAAGGTGTTGATTAAATTTATGGTATTTGGCAGTCACTCTCATTAAAACTTATCATTTATATAACTGAGCAGTTCAGGGTTAAGGGCCTTGCTCAAGAACACATTAGAGGCAGCTTGGTGGTGCTGGAAATTGAATTCACGACCTACTGATCAAAAATCCAACATCTTAACTACTAAGCTACCACTTCCTAAAAAATCTCAAATGAAGCACAACATTTAAGATATTTGGCAAATGCCCTCATTCAGAGCAACTTACAATTATCTCATTTATACAACTGAGCTGTTCAGGGTTAAGGGCCTTGCTTAAGAACCCATCATAGCTTGGTGGTACTGGGAGTAGAACTCATGGCTTTCCATATCTCTTCATCAGTTCTTAAGGCTGGCTCTATAGTACCAGCTCATCCATAGCAGCAGCTTATTGTACTGGATCTATAGTACAGCTCATAGTACCAGCTCACTTGATATATAGTACCAGCTCATAGTACCAGCTCATTGGATCTATAGTACAAGCTCATTGGAGCTACAGTACCAGCTCATAGTACCAACTAACTGTATCTATAATACCAGCTCATAGTACCAGCTCATTGGATCTATAGTACCAGCTCATAGAGCTCATAGTACCAGCTCATTGGGTCTATAGTACCAGCTTATAGTACCAGCTCATTGGATCTATTGTACCAGTTCATAGTACCAGCTCATAGTACCACCTAATTAGAGCTATATAACCAGCTCATTTGATTTATAGTACCAGCTAATAGTTCCAGCTCACTGGCTCTATAGTACCAGCTTATTGGATCTATAGTTCCAGCTCTTCGGTTCCTTTACATTGTCCTCTACAGGAAACTCTATATATTGACAGGTTTTGATTTCTAGGTGGTACAATCCAATTCTTTTGGTAGATCTTTAAAATAATAGTTTAACATAAATAAATTTATTTTAATAATCTGAAACAAACATTTTGAATCCCTATTTAAAATCAATCAAAACCACAATTAAAGTTAAAACATACAGACAGAAACAGTTGAAGTAGAGTGAGAAGAGAAGAGACGTTCAAACACTGGGCCTTGCAAGAAACCTGTTTTATACATAAAGATTAAAAATCTCTGTGGTCCCAAAAGAAAAAAAAAGATGGTTATTGGTTCAGCTCTCTGCTAAAGGGGAAGAAATGATAAGAGAAACATTAATATGTGATATCAAGAGAGAGAGAAAAGTAGTAAAAGGAGAGAGACAGAGGGAAAACACTGTGTTCCTGTTCCACTTGTCTGGCTTCTTCGTGAAGATCGATATTTTCCTTTTACTGACTGGATATTTTGTACTTTAAATCATTTAAAACGATTTAAAGATCAAACTGAGTTTGGAGACACTGAGTGTTTATGGATTTTGAGAGACGCATGCATGTACCTTTTGTTTCTTTGCAATAAACTCGGCAAGTCAATATAAATGTCTAAATATTCAACTTTATTTTCATTATAAATTTCTCCCTTAGCATGAATAACACCTTTACACACTATTTGGCAACATTCAGCTAAAATGTTGCTGTGCCTCTTGTAAAACTCGTAAAAAAACCTTGATGTTCTTCACTAGTTGGAGATTTTCTTCTTCATCCCAAAGCAGTTCAATAGGATTCAGGTGCGGTGACTGGACAGGTCTTTCCATTAAAGATATCACTCCAGACGACTGTCTGTCATCTAAATAACACAGAACTCGGACGTACGCTTTGACTCATCCTCTTGTTGTACGGAGAAGTCGGATCCAATGAGCCGCTTTCATCCCAGACGGAACTGCATTGTGCTGAAGTATAAAATGGAGCCATGTTGGTTCAGGATTTCTTTTACCAAATAACCCACATTTCACCTACATGTATATAATGAGTTCGCAGAAAGAACGAAAGGACTGTCGATAGTTGCCAGTGGCAAATCACTGCAGAGTTCTGTGTTTTGTGAATTCTATTTAGAACACAACATGCCAGGAGAATCCAGCATACACGGCACACATACACTATATGGACAAAGGTTTGTGGACACCTGACCATAAGATTGATCTTTATACCTTTTTAAACATCCCATTCCACATTTGGTCCCCATTCGCTGTAATCATAATCCTCTGAAAAGATGTTCTTCTAGATTTTGTGGAGATTTGTGCTCATTCAGATACTTATGTAGGTGAGGTAAGGAAGCGTGGGGGTGCAGTCAGTGTTCACATTCATTGTTCAATAAGGGTTGAGGTCAGAGCTTTATAGCAGGAGATTTTCCATTTCCATTTTGTGCACAGGGGTATGGTCATGCTGGAACAGGTTTATGTGTTCTAGTTCAAATAAAGGAAAACTTTGTGCTTACAGTTTGGGGAAGAACCACATATAACTGGAAAAGTCAGGTGTCCCAATACTTTGGTCCATTTAATGTTGTCACACTGGGAATTGAAGGATTAAAGCGACCTGGTAGCGTTTTCAGGATCCCATTCCAAGTGATAATAGTTTCAAATAGGCCTGCCTCTTTTATCTTTTCTCAAACAGTGGAGCTTTACAGTAGTAGCAGTCTGGCCTTAGTCAAAGATAAGGCTGAGGAACAGCAGGTCAGGAAGGGTTTTTAAATTTAGACCATTAAATCAGCAACGACTCAGTAATGAGGATAAATTAGGAATTTGGCTCTTTGTAAATGTTACAATTTGGGATTCTTCCTTCGGTCTAGAAGTATCTCTAGACCATTTTACAATATTGCATCTATATTCCTGGTCTAAAAATGTATAAAAGAGGATCTGGCCAATCGTGGTTGACGCAAGACAATTAAAAAGACCTAAAGAAATAGAGTACAAAAGAAAAAGTGTTGCGTACAATGCTATAATAAAGAAATAGCCAAAACCAAATGTCTTTGTTACGTGTTTAAAATGCAACAGGAACAGGGAGCTGACAGAAGTAAAAGGGTTATAAAAAAAAAAAAAAAAAAAACTGTTCCTATGCAAGGGAATCGAGTAGGGTTGGGAGCAGGCTTGGGAAAGTTTAGAAGGAACCTTGTCATGTTTAGAGGGTCTATTCTCAGGCTTTGTCGGACACAGAAACAAGAATGGTGGTGCTTGGCGAGGGGTTTGGAGAACAATTTGAACAAAACAAATCAAAAGGACAGAAAGAAAAGTAAAGAGTAGAAGGGGAAATAAGCACAAGCGCCATGGCAACACATAGAAAGAGGAAGAAAGGAGTTACCCATAAGTAGACGCCGTTTCACCCGCTTGTCCACATCAGCTACTGACGTGGTATTGAACTCAGAGCTCTCAATTGCAGCCTCATCTTTCTCTAAAACACAAGTGACAGAGGACAAACAGGGAGCAGTAGGTTAATTAGAAGCCCAATGTCCATCGCCCCGCACAGACAGCCCTGCCATAGACCAGCCAGCCTTGGGCACCCAGCTCGCAGGCCTCCTGAAGAGCAGGCTAGACTGATCCCATGTCAGTTTGTCCGAGCATCCAAACAGGGACACACAGACGGGCTAACAGGCAGTCCTGCTCCCAGTCGCCGCAGCTCGGACACCCAGACTCACACTGCCTGACCCTCTTGGCGTTTGAGCACAAACCAGAGCCAAGAAGCAAAAAGCTGCGGAAATAAATAAAAAATAAAAAAGCGCCAATAAAACCCTGTTAGAGTGTTAATGAAATTAATGAATATATAAAAGATCAAGTCAAACTCTCCCAAAAAAAAAAAAAAAAAGAGATCAGCCTTCGGAAGTTGTCATGAAAAATGAGAAAGAGGGACACACATGAGAGATAAATCAAACTGGAGGGATTTGAGGGAAATAAAAAAAGTAGAAGAAGGAAGGGGTTCTCGTTGACATTGACAATTTGATGCTGCCATTGCAGTCTTCCATATCAAACGGCCATTTGATTACCGCAGTGACAGAGAGGAGAGGTAGAGAAAAATGAAAAGAGTTGAAAATGGTACGATGAGAGGATATGAACGAGGCCAGCGCGATACTACATGAAGACCGTAGTAAGGAGAAGGTGAGGGAGCGACGACATGGTAAAAAGGGATGGAGAAAAGTGCCTTCTCATGGCCGGAGCGCATGAGAGGAACCGGCGGTGGGAGGATGGGTGGAGTGACATGCTGAGAGGAGTGGGGAGAAGAGGAGATGTGAAGAGGAGGTGGATGAATTCTGGGGGTAGCGCTGTTTGCCTGTTTGTCTATGGAACACATCACAACTGGCTTTGACCATCGATTCAATACAGGACAACTAGGTTTTCTGAGCAAACTGGGCTCTACTGTGTTGATGGTTAATAAGCATGCAGGTGCACCAGCACGGGACTCTGCTAGATTAAATTTAGACTCATATAAAGGGCCAATCAACAAAACAAAGGTCAGTGGGATCTAAAATTCTGTTTAGCCTCCAGGATGTATCATTGCTAACAGATTCAAAAGAGAAAAAAAACCAAGGGATCTCCAAGGTTGGGATTCATCTACGATCGGCTCATGATAAGGGCCAACCAAAAAAAAAGCAAGCACTTGATAAGGGAAACTCGAAACAGACGATCAATTAATTCATTAATAATCTACTGCATTACCATAACAAAGGCACTACCGGAGTGAGATCAGGGGTTACTTATAATGTTGGTACCAATACATAAGGGAAGACATGACCAAATAAAAAAGAAGGAGAGAAAAATATTTGCACACATATTCATGCAGGCGAATGAGTTATTAGGAAGAAGAGCAGCGAGGGACGGAGGAAGCAGACAGTATGGGGCAACAGAGAGGGCAGAGGACATGCAATTGGCAAGACAAGGAAACAGGAAGTGCGAGATGAGGTTGAGGTGCAGTGTTGCATTTCGGTGTCGTTTAGTCACGTTCATGTTCTTTTCAATAGAGGCTACTGTATGGCATGCTTGATGGAAAGGTCGAGGATCAGGACAGGCCATTGGCTAGGTGCTTTTTGAAAGGGGCGGGCAAAAAGGGGGTGAAGCTAGTTTGTTGATTGGCTACTTTTCTGACCATGATGCAGGCTGCAATTGAGGTATCTGTTGTCTCAGAAGTCTTGATGACTTTATTTGCCTTTCAAGCAGTGATTGTCTCTAATACCCTTTTTTTATTTGAATTGCAGACAAGACAGGCAATCAGGAACTTTCACCAGATTAGGGCAGGAGAAACAGGAGGAGCATTAAGGAGCCTGTGAGGAAACACTACTAGCGGAAGGGAGAATGCTAGAGACAAAAGGGAAGGACTCGACCCACACAGCACCTCGCACAGACCTCAGCGAGGGGTCTAGTGAGGCAGCCAGAGAGGAATATAGACAGAAAGACAGAGATAGAGATGGAAAGGGATCAGTCTCTACACTCCTCTTCTGCTCTCTGCGGCCATTTGCATCGCCCTTGCTGAAAGAGAAGACTGCGATGAGTTGTACAGCAGGCATCAGGACAGGGGACAGGTAGATGGTCTCCTCATGGCTCTGCAAGGCCACATGGGGGCATCAGTCCAGGGACAGGTAAACAGGGAATAGTTCATCATACAGTTTAACAAAAAACATCAACAGTGATAAGTAAGGAAAATGGTTAAAACCTCACACAAAGCATTGCAATTTAATTTTCCAGTGTATCAAAAGTAGTAAATGTGACATCAGATGGACCCCTTTAAATGTGCTGGCACTCAGCACATCATAATTTAGTCTGGATTTGTCTGAGATATGTACCATGCTGTGGCTCAATGAGGCCCTTCCTGTGAGGTTGAGACGCCAAAGTGTCCGAAAAATCTCCCGAGGCGCAGCGTTAATCCACTCAAACTACTCTAGCATGTTATAGCACAACAGTTTCAGATCCAAAACCACCGTTTAACCCCGTGGTCCACTTTCTGGAACATTCTGCACTCAAACACAACCAAACCCATGACGAATGGCCAATTTTAGTATTAAAAAATAAAGAAATAAAAATCACATAGGCACAGGAACAGACTTTGGATGGCTGTATCTGGCCACAGATTTAGCAATCTCTGAAAGCTCAATAAGGAAGCAGGAGGGATCTGAGAGCAACTAACGCTACATCCGAGAAAGCAGATATCCTGTGTAGAATGTTCTGGAAGCAGATATTATAATATGAAAAAGGCTTCCAAACCAAACATGGCACGGAGACACAAGCTAAGAAAAATAAGAGTGAAAAAAAAATCGACTTACCTGCAACAGTCCATTAGTTTTGCAAAATTCCGAAAAAGGACAGAGGCATTAAAAAGTAGAGCGTTCCTCCTGTTTTTAGAGGCATCAGGGGTGAATATGGTTAGGCCCACATGGTGGATTAAGTTTTCCCATTTCGGTGGATATGGCAGAACTCCACTTGATGGCTGGCTGCGTTTTCCAGCGTTATGAGGATGATAAATGTGTTTTGCACTTTCAGTGATGATGAAGTTTCCTTCACCTAGCACATCTTCCCCTAAACTACCTTCTGTCCCTCATCCAACTCCATCTTTCTTTCCACATCTCCCTCTTTTTTTCTCTCTCTCTCCTTCAAAGTCCAGAGCGAAAGCTACAGCAGTTAATGCTTTCTTTCCTTTAATAATGTGTGTAAAAATTAGATTTATATGTTTGTGTGTGTGTGTGTGTGTGTGTGTGTGTGTGTGTGGGTGTGAGAGAAATCATAACAATGACGATCAGAAAAATAATTAGCTATGGTAAATCCTATCTAAAGCTCATTAGCATCATTTCCTTTGACATCTCACACTCTCCAGATCTTCATATTTCAAACCATTAAAAGGTTTTTGCAAAATAAATAATAATTTATTTTTAACTCCAACACTGGCCTGCCTGTTAGCTTTCGCTAGTTAACAACAAGGAAATTAGCTTGCATAGGTCACACAAGCTAAGCTGTAAAATTACACCACCGTAGTTCATTTACTCAAAATTAGCTAAGTTAGCTAGCCGCTCATTCACCTGTTGAACTTGAAGATTGCGCATCGAATTGGCTAATCACTATATAAAAGCTAGTTACCTAGCAGAAATGCTAAGCGGGTATCACTATAGTATGCGTGATTTACAACGTCACGTCCCCAACAATGATTCATTCATCAATATCATTATCGAGTTACTTAGGTATTAGCCAGATTAGCGTATATTGTAAGTAATTCGCTAATCAACAAGCTAACTTCGTTACATCGTACATTGAAAGATGTGAATTCAGCCATCACTGATGTTAGCTAACCAACTAGGTAACTTCTAATTTAAGTATATTTTGGTACATTTATTTGATTATCAGAACCGTTAGCTAAGTGCGCTGACTAGTAACTTAGCTTTTAGAGTGTATAATTAGTTAATGACTAGTTATTTGAGTAACTACACCTCATATGTGGTTCCTCATCAGCTATTTTGTTCACTGAGCTAGCTAGCTAACAGTTAGCTACCTTCACAGCTAGACATAACATAGATTATTAAAATTGATGACTGACTTTAATAACTTTCTTTTAGTGTGTGTGTGTGTGTGTGTGTGTGTGTGTGTGTGTGTGTGTGTGTGTGAAAGTGTATGACTTACCAATGCAGGTCTTGCTGTCTGAATGCAGAGCATATTTCTGATGGCAGCCGCACACTGGACCTGTGTCCGTGTCTTCACAGGTGTGTTGGCAGCCGCCGTTTCCATAGTTACACGTCACTGGTAATGCACAATGACCATGAGAGACCATGAGAGACATATACACACGGCATCACGTCTCAAACGCCCCATCACATCTCACACTCTCGACCACGTCTCACACGTTTCATCATGTCTCACGTGCTTCATCAAGTCTCACACGCTCCATCACGTCCCACACGCTCCATCACGTCTCACATGCTCCATCACGTCTCACACTCTCCATCACATCCCACACGCTAAATCACATCCCCCATGCTTTATCATGTCTCACACTCTCCATCACGTCTCACACGCTCCATCACGTCTCACACGCTCCATCACTTCTCACACGCTCAGTCACGTCTCACACTCTCCATCACATATCATAAACTCCATCACGTCTCACACGATCCATCACGTCTCACACGCTCCATCACTTCTCACACGCTCCATCACGTCTCACACTCTCCATCACGCCTTACACTCTCCATCACATCTCACACGCTCCATCATGTCTCACACTCTCTCTCTCTCTCTCTCTCTCTCTCTCTCTCTCTCTCTCTCTCTCTCTCTCTGTCCTGATGAATTTCTTCGTCATGTAAACAAAGTGAGTAAATCTTACATACATACAATTTAGTGCAAATGTTTACACCCCATCTACTGTTCTACTTTGAGATACTTTTACACATTTTTATATCTGTGACAAGTCTTTTTCTTTGTCTTTTGTTCTTTCTTTCTTTCTTGCTTTCTTTCTGTCTTGTGTTCTTTCTTTCTTACTATTCTTAATTTCTTTGTTCATTCTTCCATTCTTTCCTCCTTCCTTCAATCCTTTCGTTCTTACATATTACATTCTTTCTTTTTTCCATCCTCTCTTTCATTCTTTCTTTTTCTTTTGTTCTATCTGTCTTTTGTTCTTTGTTTTCTGACTTTTCGTACTTTTCTTCCTTTCTTTCTTTCTTTCTTTCTTTCTTTCGTTCTTTCTTTCTTTCGTTCTTTCTTTCTTTCGTTCTTTCTTTCTTTCTTTCTTTCTTCTTTCTTTCTTTCTTTCTTTCTTTCTTTCTTTCTTTCTTTCTTTCTTTCTTTCTTCTTTCCATCCTCTCTTTCTCATTCTAAAATTTGACTTGTATTTAGAATAAGAGTGAGAATGGGTTTGCAGTTGAATTTGAGTTGTGTAAACATGCTGTGGTATCTCCACACCTTGGCCAGTGCGCACTTCCGGATTGAAAGTGAGCATGTAGTGTTTATTATTGCATTAAAATGCTGAAATTGTTCCCACATACAGTGCGAAGTCATTCTTCAGTTAATCCCAAATCACCCCCCACTCGTTCTTTCAAAACACACCAGTGTTGCAAGTTTGCTCTTTTCCCACAAAGTGCTGGTCAAAACAGCATTCCATTATATCATAGCTGTGGGAAAACATTACACATATTAACCCTTTAATCTCAGGATCTTCCAGCGGCTCCAGGTTTTCACGTGTCCTGAATACACACCTGAAAAGCCCTCAGGATTTCTTCAAGCTGATAATGATTATTTCACATTAACGGAAATGTGTCTTTACACCATTATCCCACAATGATTCGCCAATAAACCTTTTATTCCTTTTTTATCCATTTATAGTTACCTTTAAGTATGTTAATTGATATAATTTATGTTATAGCAGCAAAACAGTCTGTTTACCAGCCTTTCTAACTTTTTTTCCGACTTTCCTATGAAGGAAACCTGTGAGTTTTATAAAGCACTGAAGACTCCTTCCACATAAAAATCTCATTACAGGAAAACTCTATTTACTATTGTAGAAAACTGCTGCTCACACCTCAAAATGATATTGTCAACACTTCAGAAACTTTTTAGCACAGTATCACGTTATGTGTCATCATTCAGTTACTACTGTAAAACGTAGACACTAATGGGAAATGGGAAATTCAGACCCAAATAAAAGGTAAATCTGGAACAGATGTTTAAAACTACAAATATTTTTATCTATTAATAATAAAAGGATTATGATGTTTTTTGTCTTATTAACTTATTAACTTTGATGATTTTTGTCTTATTCAGGAAAAATAATTATCATTGCACTGCCTCGAATACATTATTATTTGCACTGCCTCACTTTACCTGTATAGTAACGTCTTGATCTTTATTTATTATTATTATTTTATTTATTTATTTATTAAATATATATTTTTATAGCACCAGCACACCAACATCTCCTTGTACATGCAACCCATGAAATTTGGCAATAAAGATTATTCTGATTATGATGATGATGATTAGAGTTCGACTGATTAATCGTTTTTGCCGTTCGATCGGCACCAACAGTTGATTGCTATCACGCTATAATTATCATCACTATTGACATGCCAGACTGCACGCTGCACGAAGAGCGCTATATTATAATTATTATTTAAAATTTTAGCAATTATATAATTATATTTATTAATAAATATATACATATTTATTTCATTTGGCACATTTTTATGATTCAGTGCTGTTTCATGTTTGTTATAATGTTTAGTACCATTTTACGTTTTTTTAAATCCAGTATCCATTTTAAAAACTATCGGTTGATTAATAAGTTGACCTCTAATTATTATTATTATTATTATTATTTTTTTATTATAATTTCTTTTATTTTATTTTATTATTATTATTATTAGGACTTAACACGTAAAAAAAAATATTTTAGTTCAAATTTAATAACAATTTTCAATTAACAGAATTGAAAATATATAGATTGTATACTTTAGATGTATATTAATTAAAGTCAGGACCGAACAGCTGTAAAAATTCTCTGAAAAATAAATTTGCATAGTTTTTTTCCTTTCCATGAATATTTAAATATTGATTAAGTGAATATTTATTATTATTATTATTATTATTATTATACATAACCTGTCTACAGCAAAAGAAATGAATGTCTTCAAGAAAAAAAAAAATTAAAGTCATGTATATAGTCAAGCTGTCTTTTTTTTTTTTTTTCTTCTGAGGTGTGAACACAGCACGGTACGTACATCTGCAGTCCTGCTGGTTCTCGGCCAGTTCGAACCCCGGCCTGCACTCGCATGACACACCACCTTTTGGAGTCTCCCTACAGATGTGAGCACAGCCATGGTCCTTGTTCATGCAGTTCATCCCATCTGCAGGAGAAAAGAAAAAACAAGAAAGAAAGAGAAAAGCGAGAGAGAGAGAGAGAATGTGAGAGGGGGATTAATTTACAACTGAAAGACGTATGCACTCTGCACTACAAACAATCCTCGGCCAGGCTCCTGGAGATGGACGTGTTATGTGAGAGGTATAAATTAGCTTAATGTTTCTGCCACAGGACCCTTTGTACAAGCAGAAGTCCACTGACATTAACACTGACCCATGGATTCCAGGGTAAAAACCTTGCCCTGAATAACACCACATCCTTTCCTCCTCTCTCTTCTTCTCAAGAAGACATTCTGTAGTTCGTTTTTTTTTTTTAAAGGAAATACACAGAACACATGCACAGAACTTATACATTATTATTTGCAGGGGAAAAAGGTCGTGTCAATATTACAATATGTCTCAGTTTATCATAACATGATCATAGCTACAAGACGAAATATAAATAATAAACAAACAAAAATTCTGTATTACTGTGCAACAGTTGCTTTTATTGGGAGCAACAAATATTAAGCAGATCTTCATGGAGCTGGCTTTGTGCACAGGGGCGATGCCATGCTGGAACATGTTTGGGTCTCCTAGTTTATTTTGAAGTCAAATACGTAGGTCAGTGTTTAAGGCTCTGAGATACTGATCAGAAGGTCGATCAGTAACCCAATGGTCAATGCTCTGAGGTTTAAGCCCCGATATCGCCAAGCTGCAACTCTTGGGCCCTTGAGCAAGGCCCTTAACCCTCTGTGCTCAAGGAACGCTGCATCATGGCTGCCCCTGAGCTCTGGCCCCAGCATCCTAACATTACTGGTATTTGCGAATAAAGATATTCACTGTGTTTTAATGTACATGTGACAAGTATATGCATTTAATCCATCAGAAATCCAAAGACTGCAGATCGGAAAACGCTCTCCGTCCACACTGGGATTCTCGAAACCTGCTTGTCCGCACTCAAATATCTGAAAACGGTCACATCTTTATACTGTTTATAAATTCTTAATTTTCTTTAAGCGTTTATTCACTTTCTATTGCTTTTGCTATAAACAGGGTATGAAAGTGACAATCATTTTGCAGCTTCTTTCAAGCTGAATGTCTCACATCATCGAATGGGTCATGTGACAATGTAAAAGTACATTGTTTTGAAATATCTCTGTTTTTCCAATACATGGCAAAAAACATGTTTTTCAAAAACCAATGTGATCCCGTGCCAAAAAGAAAAAAACCCGCAATCTCAGTGTGGACAGAAAACCAAAACGTCGAGCAAAAATATGCATTTTTTCTTCAAATTTTGTCTTGATTCATATGATGTAACCTAAGAAGACAATCCCAACTGAGCGCAAAGGAAAAGTTCTTCCACAAACATCTGTGTATTTGGTTGTGAAGTTTCAGAAAGATGGTAGCTTAGTGGTTAAGCCATTGGACATCGGATCTGAAGGTCATGACTATCGCCAAGATGTCACTCCTGGGCCCCTGAGCAAGGCCCTTACAGCTGCTCGGCTGTATGAATGACATCATTGTACGTTGCTCTGGATTAGGGCGTCTACATAAATGTCAAATGTGAATGAAGTCATGAGACGTTTCAGAAAGGCTGAGAAACCCAAGCTGGAGTGCAGGAGACGCTAAACATAGTATGGAACCCCACAACACAGTTTCCCTCCTGAATTCATTCACTGCGTTCCTTTACCAAGGAAAAGGGCCACATGAAAGAATTACACAGAGGAGGTAAAAGGGTTGGAGACAGACCGAAAGAGGTCCTTGTCAGTCTCTAATGGGTGTCCTAACATTCTTATGATGGACAGACAATGAGCCTGAGAAACTGCATCAGGGTTCTCAGAGCTCAGGCTCCTCAGGAGCTCTTGGGTTGTTTGGAGGGGGTTGTGCCTTTTTGTTCTTCTGAGGGTGCCTTGATGTCCCTAATGATCATGCTTGCTTCGTTTAGAGGGCTCTGAAGCACAAAGGGACCACCTTGCCCTATTCATGTTAGCATGCATGTAAAGTGCGATGTTAAATTACTGTACAAGAAGAGTGACAGAACGAGACGTGTACTCGGCCGAGACGCCTCGTAACTCGCCAGATCTTTTCACAATCACTTTATTTATACAGGCCAGATGGCCTCACTAGCACGGATCCAACATGATTTACAGTCCAGATCAAGATTTAATCAAAGTTTCGCCAGGTGACCCGAGTTGGCGCCTGATCGCGTAGCACGAGCCCGAACGTTTCGCTGGGATAATTTATTTGAAGGAGTGAGCACAGGGCTAAAATGTCATGCGGGCCCTCGGCTCAGACTGCAGAGAAGTCAAATAAACTGAGAGGGAAACGGCGCTCCGCTCTGCTGAATCACCAAACACGGAGTGGGGCGCACCGGCTGGCCGCCGACTCCAACGACAAAAGACGGATTGACCAGGAAAGTTCGGCATCTCGGCCTCGTCTTGACACGAGCCCCATTCCCGGCGGAGTTTAAACGATGAAAACTTCGAGAGGAAGAGAAATGGGATAAGAAGCAGAGGGAGAGAGGAAAGTTAATATCTGTGTGAGGTGAAGCTTGACATCTGTTTGGACTGCAGATGTTGGAGAGTGCAAGAGTGCTGACAGTACGAAGGTGGGGGGCTTCGATAAGAAGCGCGAGAGAGCGAAAGACAGCACACTTTATCTGAGACATTTTATCCGCCTCTTCATATTTGCTGCTGTTGAACATTGAATTTTTCTTTCTAACCAATTAAAGGTGCATTCGGTCAAATTCCAAGATGAATTAAAGCACAAAACGTGATTTTTTTCAACTCCCTGATGCTTCTTTTTGCCATGCAAGGACTCAATGGAGGAATTGATGGAGCTCAGTGATTAAGGCTCTGATTTACTAATCAGAAGGTGAGGGAGTCAAGCTGCCACTCTTGGGGCCCTTAAGCAAGGCCCTTAACTTTTTGTGCTCCAGAGGGCGCTGTATCATTTCTGACCCCAGATAAATGTAACTATTTAACGATTTGCTGCTGTTGTACATCAAATCTTTCTTTCTACCAAACTAAAAGGTGCTTTAGGTCGAATGCCTTTGTCTTCTCCTTGATTCGTAGATCCCTATGCATGTACATGTGCACGAACCTCCGCCTCCCAGAATCTACAGAATCCATTCATTTCATTCTACCTGCTGAATTTTAGCTAGAAACACAAGATACACTGAAACTCCAGATAAGTCTGGTTCCTTTCAAGGTTTCTTCCTCATGACATCTAAGGAAGTTTTTCCTTCACCACAGTCGCCATGTCTGCTCATCAGAGATAAACACACATCGTTCACCTTAACTGCTGATTTCTGTAAAGCTGCTTTTAGACAATGTCTGTTGTGAAAAGCGCAATAGAAATAAACTTGACTTGACTTAAAGGAATAGGAAGCTCAGTGGTTAAGGGTCTGGGTTACTGGTTGGAGGATCAGTGGTTTAAGCCCCAGTATCGCCCAGCTGAAACTTTTAGGGCCCTTGAGTGAGGCCCTTAACCCTTTGTGCTCAACGGACACTTTATCATAGCTGACCATGTGCTTTAACCCCAGCTTCCTAACATTGCTGAAATATGTGATGAAAGAATTTTACTGTGCTGTAATGTACATATGATAAGTAAAAACAGCTTTTCTTTTGATTTTATATTCCACTAAACCCGTTTCTCTGCTTCACAGCACTGAAAACACAAACCTTACTTCAGCTCAGAAGTACAACACAGGCCATAATGCAATAGAGTGGTGAGTTTGAACATGTGTGTGTGTGTGTGTGTGTGTGTGTGTGTGTGTGTGTGTGTGTGTGTGTGTGTGTGAGAGAGTACCCATAAACTCACCACTTAAAAGAGCCCTTTCAAAACCGGTGCTTTGAAAAACCCGAATGTGATACAAAACGGAAAAGCTTTTTCCAAAGCCTTGTGTATAACAGTTTATACAACTGTTACACACACACACACACACAAACACACACACACACACACACACACACACTTTAACCACGGTGGCAACAAAGAGGCTTGTGCTGTAATAATAATAATAATAATAATAATAATAATAATAATAATATCAGGCATTCAAATAAGTTCGAAAGCATTAACATGGATCCCATAAAAATTCATACCAATTCATTAGGGGTAAAAATGGGAAAAATTGAGGAAGCCTGGGGTTATGTTCAATAGGGTTAAAGCTCTATAGCAGGAGATCTTCCACTCCAACTCATATAAAGCATATCTCCATGGAGGTGGTTTTGTGCACAGGGGCATTGTCAAGCTGGAAAAGTTTTGAGTTCCTGAGTACTCAAGTGAAGGATATTTATTTTTATATAAAGACATCCTATACGAATATGTGCTTCCAACTTTGTGGAAGAAACACACGGGTGGAAAAGTAGGTGTCCCAATACTTTTGGCGATATAAAAGTTCAAGAATATTTCTATTGCGCTTTTTACAATGAACACTGTCTCAAAGCAGCTTTACATAATTTAAGAATGAAGGTGAATGATGTGTGTTTATCTCTGATGATGAAGACTGGAGCGACTGTGGTGAAGGAAAAACTCCCTTAGATGTTATGAGGAAGAAACCTTGAGAGGAACCAGACTCAAAAGGGAACCTCATCCTCATTTGGGTGACATCAAGAGTGTGATTATAAATCATTAAAACAACACAAAACACTGGAGAGTGAGAACTAACATGAGTGTGTGATTATGAGTGATGTTCTTTCTACAGTCTTATACAGTCAGTTAACATTATGGAACCAGGAGCTACTGAGCAACTCATAAAATAGCTCAACATTTGAGATCATCACAGATCCAACACCAGCTTCTCCATACCAGAGCCTTTAAACACTTAAAGAGGTCCAGTGTTTAAACACTACATGAAGTGTGATCCAAAGGGTGCTGGTTCGTCTCTAGATGGTGTTTGTGTATGTAGTGTATGTGAACTACATCTGAAACCAAAAACACACAACTTCCTAATATATGATGGTTTCTTAAAAAAAACAACGCAATGCTAAGCAGATTGAGAAAAAGACGTGAATCCAGGCGGAGCTCTGAAAGTGAACTAATTTTTGACATGTAAACATTTAGAAACTCTACGCCATGCCAGATGTTTAGCGTGAGACGTAAAGCATTGTAATTGGTTAAGATGTTCTAAGGACGGTACGGTGAACACTAGGTGTGTCCCGGAATAGTGAAAGACTCAGTGCTTCAATAGGAGGAGCCTGATTTCACTCCCAATCTCACAGTCAAATCTTCACAGAGGTCTTATGAAACGAGGATCATACCATTTCGGTTATATGGGGGTGACACGTGATTTCACATAGAACCTGTGTTTTTCTCCCAATAAGTTAACATACAGCCTATTCTGATAATACTGTAAGTTAATATGTGAAAAGAAAGGTTTTGATAAATGATTTTAAAGTGCGTGAATAAATCCAACTCCCCCTTGACAGATCGAAGTTTCCCTTCCCATGAGCCCTGAGCCACACAGGAGCATCTTGGCAGCAGGGAGTGAAATATTGAACAATGTCTGGGAGATTCTATAAGGGTTTTTTTCTGTTCTAATAAATTCAGTAAAATCATTTGTCACGCATTTGTGGCCTTTCAGCATCTATTTATTCATTTTTTTAGGTTTATTGATCCAAAATGGTTTTTTTGTTTGTTTTACATTTTCTTCTGTCTGTAATGTTCTGTACATCGTGGCTTTTAAATGTTATAAGGGATCGTTTTTTCCAATACCTGTTGTCGTCGTCGTTGTCATCCAGCCCCCGAAACCCCCCCAACATCCGCCCAAAACACACACACACACACACACACACACACACACACACACACACACACACATTATTTAACTAGGTAAATCCTTAGTCATAGACACCCCCTGGTGTAGACCAAAATTCTTATTGTTATACATGGAAATGATACACATGTGCCATATGTTCTAGTGCCTGCTGTAGTATTTTAGGAGGAAATATTTTATACTGCTCTGCCTTTATGTAACGTCTGAGCACGGAACTTGAATGTTTCACACACACACACACACACACACACACACACACACACACACACACACAAAAGATCCCCCTTTTCCCATCCATCCTTTTGTAAATGCCATTTTAATTGAAATCTGTCAGACTCTCTCTCTCTCTCTCTCTCTCTCTTTCTCTCTCTCTCTCTCTCTCTCTCTCTCTCTCTCTCTCTCTCTCTGTCCACACACAATGCTATAGGTACTAAGCCATGCATTTCAATGAGAGTCTATTTTCACCAGGCACCATTGATGCCCTTCAGCTGAGAAACGTCCTTTCCAATAAACTTCCCAAGCTCTTCTTTAAACACAAACTCTCTCTCTCTCTCTCTCTCTCTCTCTCTCTCTCTTTCACTCTCTCTCTCTCTCTCTCTCTCTCTCTCTTTTCCATCTCTCTCTCTCTCTCTCTCTCTCTCTAGCTGGCTATATTAAGCTCTCACACACATAGACAAAACACACACACACCACACACACACACACACACACACACACACACACACACACACACACACACACAAACTGGACATTCATATGGATTTCCTCAACACTTTCCACAACAAGACCACTGAACATTTGTGATGTCAGCATGAGTGGATAATGCTCATGTGTGTGTTTGTGTGTGCGCTTATGTGTGTGTGTGTGTGTGTGGGGATAGAGATTTGGATGTTTACAGAGACAATGTGACTTTAGAAAACACACTGTCTCTCTCTAAAACACACACACACACACACACACACACACACACACACACACACACACACACACACACACACACACACACACACTCTAGTGCAGATGCCTCATCGTCCAGGGTTCAAGACACAAACAAGCTGCTTTAACTCTAGTTAGGAACAAAGTTAGACACACACACACACACACACACACTCATTCTATTTACACACGCTTTTCCAGCACGTAATGGCGTGGTGCAATTACTAACCCGCTATCGAGTTCCACCAATTTAATCCAACCCAATTCTGAGTGTTTTCTCAGGAGGTTGTGGGATGAGGACTTCTGATTACTGAGTCATTAACCGAACCACCAAACCTGCTGCTCAATATCATAAATTAGTAATCACCTAATTTGAGACACTGAATCAAATACATGCTGAGCATGTCAAAAGTGTGGAAACACCTCGTCTATTATGGTATTTGAGACACGGGTATGTTCCTATTGTCTCTATGCAGCGAACTCAGTGAAAGGCAAAAAAAAAAACGCACAAGGACACTGAATCAGTGGAAGAAGGTTTTGTAGACAGATTTGGCATTTGTGTCTCTAACAGAAGAACTTGTGTAAGATGGAGAACAGGAGAGAAGATGTGATCAGACTCCCTCACCCCCCACACTCATACATGGAGCTGGAAGCTTAATGGTCTGGGGTTTGTTTTAGAGCACGGAAGTTTAGAGAACTATTCCGGGTGAAATGAACCAACATGGAAACCATTCCATACTTCAACACCATGAATTTAGTCTCATTGGAACCTGCCCAGTTACTGCACATGAATCTGGACATTTATAGATTTAATTTTTAATAGAACTCACTATATTGACATAAGTATTGGGACACCTCACTTTTCCAGCCATATGTGTTTCTTCCCTACTCTTTTTTCCAAATATTACAATGAAATAATAGATATTACAATGTAGGATAATCCTTGGATGTAGTAGAATAAATGTTTTCGCTTTACTTAAACTAGGAGTCTCAAACCGGTTCCAGCATGACAATGCTCCTGAGCACAAAGCCAGCTCCATGAACATATGCTTCACATGGGTTGGAGTGGAAGATCGCCTGCCATAGAGCTTTAATAAATATATAAAAGTGTAAACCAGCAGCGGTTGTAAGTTCCCCTCAGTGCTAATATTTAATCATATATTTATAAACAGAGGAAGACAGCGGTAAAGCAACCAGTGCCCAGTTACCATCAGCACCTCCATTGTGCATTTCCGTGTGTGTGTGAGTTTAGCCAACGTTCTACCATTTTACCATGAAACCTCAGAAAAAGAAGATTACAGACTTTCCTGTACATCCCAAAGCCAAAGCAAGAGCTTTTAGCAAGAAATCATTCGTCATGTTAGAATAAACTCTGATAATGACTAACACACACACACACACACAAACACACACACACACACTGGTCAATATATACATTCGTGAGTCGTCGCTATGGTGACTGGTAGTAATGGAGGGGAAAACAATGAAGCGGAGATAATTGAGACGACTGCACAAGAGTACACCGGGAAAAGGTGCTTTCGCTTCAAAATAATGTTAATACTTAGCAAGTAGAGGTGTGTGTGTGTGTGTGTGTATGTGTGTGTGTGTGTGTGTGTGTGTGTCTCCTGGGCTTCCTAATGCATTATGATGTTTTTGTTCATGCTGTATAGACTCTCACTCGCACTCTGCCTTTTTTTTGGTAGTCATTTGCAGAACCATCGTGACTTTTCACATCACTGTCTAATCACTACATACTATACAATTTTATTTGTATAGCGCTTTAACAATGGGCATTGTCCCAAAGCAAAGTGGCAAGGAAAAAACTCCCTGAGATAACATGAGATAGAAACCTTGAGAAAAACCAGACTCCAGACCAAAGGGAACCTCATCCTCATCTGGGAGGCTCCAAATATCAATTCATTACAGATCTAATATTTCTGAGGTGTAAAGTTTATTTATATGTCCTCAACTGCAGAACTGTTCATGCTGTTTATAAGGTATTATAGACTTATACTGTAGTATACTTCATATTAAATTACATTACAAATACATCCTGAAAGCTCTTGAGTTGCTCAGTTACTTCCTGGATCTATATGATCTCTTTATTGAATATTCATGGATCTAAATGACCTCTGTATTGGATATTAATGGATCTATATGATCTCTCTATTGAATATTCATGGATCTACATGATCTCTGTATTGGATATTAATGGATATATATGATCTCTCTATTGGATATTAATGGATCTATATGATCTCTCTATTGAATATTCATGGATCTATATGATCTCTCTATTGGATATTAATGGATCTACATGATCTCTGTATTGAATATTAATAGATCTATATGATCTCTCTATTGAATATTCATGGATCTATATGATCTCTATATTGGATATTAATGGATCTATATGATCTCTGTATTGAATATTAATAGATCTATATGATCTCTCTATTGAATATTCATGGATCTATATGATCTCTGTATTGGATATTAATGGATATATATGATCTCTCTATTGGATATTAATGGATCTATATGATCTCTCTATTGAATATTCATGGATCTATATGATCTCTATATTGGATATTAATGGATCTATATGATCTCTCTTTTGGATATTCATGGATCTATATGATCTCTGTATTGGATATTAATGGATCTATATGATCTCTCTATTGGATATTAATGGATCTATATGATCTCTGTATTGGATATTAATGGATCTATATGATCTCTCTATTGAATATTCATGGATCTATATGATCTCTATATTGGATATTAATGGATCTATATGATCTCTCTTTTGAATATTCATGGATCTATATGATCTCTGTATTGGATATTAATGGATCTATATGATCTCTCTATTGGATATTAATGGATCTATATGATCTCTGTATTGGATATTAATGGATCTATATGATCTCTCTATTGAATATTCATGGATCTATATGATCTCTGTATTGGATATTAATGGATCTATATGATCTCTCTTTTGGATATTCATGGATCTATATGATCTCTCTATTGAATATTCATGGATCTAAATGATCTCTGTATTGGATTTAAATGGATCTATATGATCTCTCTATTGGATATTAATGGATCTATATGATCTCTGTATTGGATATTAATGGATCTATATGTTCTCTCTATTGGATATTAATGGATCTATATGATCTCTCTATTTATTATTATTGGATTTATATGATATCTGTATTGGATATTAATGAATCTGTATGATATTTGTATTGGATATTCATTGATCTATATCATCTGGTAATTGGATCTTCATGGATCTATATAATCTCTGTATTGGATCTTCATGAATCTATATCATTTGTTTATTGGATATTCCTGGATCTATATGATCTCTATTGGATATTTAATCATCTATATGATCTTTGTATTGGATTTTCATGGATCTATAATCATCTATTAATTGGATATTCCTGGACTATATGATCTCTATATTGCATATGAGCTTTTACAGAGTGAAATAGTGCTGTAGGATCATGGATCATCATCACCATCATCAAGTTCGGAACTTTGAATGGCAGAACAGGTCCGAGTGACTGACGGGACTGATGACAGACGCCGTCTATAGGACAGTGTCAAGCTGAATGACTCTGAAAAGCTCCCTCTTATAGTAACACACACACACACACACACACACACACACACACACACACACACAGGAGCCCAACCTCCAATAGTTTCCAGCCATGAACTCTGGCCTGGGTGCCAGGATTCCACAGCTCAAGCAGGATGTTTGCAGGGGACACAGTGTGAAAGTGTGTGTGTGTGTGTGTGTGTGTGTGTGTGTGTGTGTGTGTGTGTGTGTGTGTAGTTTGACCTCGTTGGGACATTTTTTATCTCCTAAGAATTTTTATTTGAAATTATCCCAAGGATTGTTTAACAAAAATGTGTGTGTGTGTATGTGTGTGTGTGTGTGTGTGTGTGTGTGTGTTTATGTTCACAAAGCTTGCCTAATTATGTGTGACACATCTATAAACACATATACGCATGTACAGCAGCCTGATTTCTCAGCATTGCCACTTCTGCATTAAATGAAAGTAAAATTTTGATCAGCAGCGTGCGTAAGCATGTGCGTGCATGTTTGCATTTGTGTGTGTGTGTGTGTGTGTGTGTGTGTGTGTGTGTGTGTGTGTGAGTGTGTGTGTGTGTGTGTGTGTGTGTGAGTATGCGCCTCGCCACAAAATCCAAATAAACACACCGGGCTCCTGCACTCAATCATGTTTGTCCTGCTGTTTGTTTTTCCCTTTGTCCTTCCTGCGCTGTCCTTTAGCGCAGGTCAGAGACGACGAAAAAGGAGGGAGGAAAAAGAACGAAAAAACAAGACGACCAAATCAGGACATGGGGACCAAACCATAAACACAAACAAAACCCAAAACAAATTTCCTCACAAAAGGACAAAAAAGGTCTAATAGGAACGTCTTCAGCTCCCTAACACTGCAATGTAGGATGACCTATAAACACCAGTCAGTGTTATAGAAGGTGTATGGCCTAGATGTGTGTATGTGTGTGTGTGTGTGTGTGTGTGTAGTCTTGCCAGGTCATTTGCTCATAAATCATCAGTCAGCATTGCTCCAGTACCGTCCAAACAGCAGCATCGGCGCCACCGTTAGCCCTCGCATTAATAAAGCGCCTCTCTATCAGTAAAATGGACAGAGAGACAGAGGGAAACATAGAGCGACAGACAGACAGACAGACAGACCTAGATGGAAAAAAGGGCATTTATAGGTAGACCTGGAGCCATCGGAGTCACCCAGACTTAGAAGAGCTTTGAAGGATCTCACATGCACTAGCATTCCTGCACCCACACACAATCACTAATGCACACAGCCAAATCCCTGGTAGCAAGAGCTGATTTAGAACAAACGTCCAGAAGTGACAGCCGAAAACACACACACACACACACACACACACACACACACACACACACACACACACACACATTTGACTCGACCGACCTGCTCTGTTTGAGGGTCTTTTCCTTCTAAACATTTAAAAAAACAGAATAGAAACCGAGAATCTGGTTTCACCTCGGCATGATAACACAGGAAATCTATTCACAACAAACTCTTACTTACTCTTCACTTTTCACGATAAAACAACACGTATAACGAAGGAACCAAGAGATTTACTGATCTGATCTGGAAAATAGATTATGGTGAGAAAAAAAGTAAAAACAAATAAAAATGAAATCTAATTATAATACACTATAATGACAAAAGTATGATGTGGTTCCACACTTTTCTTCCCAACTGTTCCAACAAATAAATGTGTTCTTGGATTCTTGTTAGCATCAAATTGGAAGATCTGCTTTCCATGTAAATATTGTGTGTGAGCACCATTGTTATGTAGCGCTGCCTTAATCCTCCTGAACATTGAATTCACCAGAGCTGCACAGGTTGTTGCTGGGATCCTCTTCCACTCCTCCTTAATGACATCACAGAGCTGCTGGATGTTAAACACATGGAGCTTCTCTACCTTCCGCTTGAGGATCCCACAGGTGCTCAATAGGATTCAGGTCTGGAGACATGTCTGGCCACTCCTTCACCTTCACTTTCCTCAGCAAGGCAGTTGTCATCATGGTGGTGTGTTTGGGGTCGTTATTATGTTGGAAAACAGCAGTTCAGACCAGTTTCTTAAAGGAGGGCATCATGTTCTGCTTCAGAATGTTACAGAACATGTTGGAATCCATGTTTTCCTAAATGAACTGCAGCTCCCGAGTACCAGCAGCACTCATGCAGCCCCAGACCAATATACTACCACCACCATGCTCGACTGAAGGTAAGACACAATTTTCTTGGTTCTCCTCACCTAGGTGTCACCACACACGCTGCCAAACCACAGGACATGGTTCCAGTAATTCATGCCATTTGACAGGTTGTCTTCAGCAAACTGTTTGCGGTTTTCTTGTGAGCAGCTTCAGAAGAGGCTCCTTCTGGGACGACGGCGTGTGTATGGTCTGATCACTGTCAAGCAGACCTTCTGCTTCTACCTCTAAAGCAATGCTGCAGCACTCATGCGTCTGTTTTATAAAGCAGCTTCTGCACCTGACGCACAGCACGAGGACCCGACTTCTTTGATGGACCCTTGTGAGGTGTGTTCTGAGTGGAACCCATCTCAGAAAACCTCTGTATGACCCTAAAGACTACTGTAACTCAGTTTCAGTGTGTTTCTGATCTTCTTACAACAATTCTAATTCTCAAATCCTCAGAGAGTCTTTACCACCATGAGGTGCATGTTGAACATCCAGTGGTCAGTATGAGAGAATTGGACTCAAAGTAGCAAATTTTAACTGCTCGAATACAAGATACACACATTGTCAAGCAGACAAAATCATAAACATGATGAATAGGACGTGTGGCTTTGCCTGGTTATGGTCACTGAGGGTGGACTCACTTTTGTTGGTGGTTATTTAAACAATAATGGCTGTGTTTTGAGTGATTTTCAGAGAACAGTAAATCTGTACTGATATACAAACTGCACATTGATACTCCAAAATATATCCACGTTTCATTTCTACAGAATAGTGACTTTTACTAAAATAATTTTGTGAGATACTGCACATGTGGAATGTGATGTTCAAAAAGATACACATGCCCAATCACATACCATATAGTGCAGTAAGAACATACTAGAAACCTATGCTCTTGAAGAAATCTAATGAAGGTATATAGGATGTGAGAAATGAAATGGAAAACTGAAACAAACTGGAGAAATGTTGGTTTTATGGTTCTTGAACCCACATTTTATTATCTTCATTCATTTTTAGTATCCACTTTATCCTGGTCAGGGTTGTGCTAGATCCAGAGCCTGTCCTATTCTCTCAGGAATAATGAATAGATGAGAAAAAGCCTAGAAAACTTTTTGCTAGGATAGTCATGAGAATGTTGTTGATAGGATTGTTAAAGAGCAACTGAGCTACCAGCACACAGGCGATGAATCTTACAGTATATGCAATAGAAAGGCATCATGAAAGCTGAACCGAGACACAACAGGTTTATTTCATTACTGTCACCAGAACGTAAAGTATACATATACAGCATTTCTTTTTTTAACCATGTAAAACTGAGAAGTTTTTGGGTCAGCTATAAAGAATGTTCTAGAAACACAACACATAGCCCCCTGTTATTACTCGTCCTAGTATACCAGATTTGGTACTACGTCCATGGAGGGTAAAGAGATAAACGGTGCGTTCTGCATTGGCTTTAAAAACAGCCTTCTCAGTTTACCAGCATCCTTGCCAGCATCTCATCACCATGTCTAGCCTCACAACCTTGTGTTGCAGACTCGCTCTGATGGCAAACAACCTCCACTCCTCCCAAAATTCCCAATTTACAACCAACTGCCAATTGGCAGAATCTCTGTGGTTGAGCTGAGAGCATATATTATTTTCACAACATGAGGGGATATCTAATGGCATATTTAAAGGTCCGGGTACTGATTTCCAAATGCTGTGTTCGGTTCAACCGCTAAGCATTTTTTCCTTAAAGTTAGGAATGCGAAAAAACCTCATCAAATGGCGAAACTAACCCATGGTGCTTAGATGTACGGTGCAGCGGAGGACTGCTGGCTTTCATTCGTATGATTATCTCAGCTTAAAGTAAACACTCTTTTCAAACAAACGACCTTCGTTTAACAGAAAGTCTCAATCCATGACCAAGAACTACTTTTACTTTAATAGATGTGAAAAACAGATTTGGGAGCAGTTTTTTTTTTCCATTGTCCATCTTTAAAGAGTAAAAAGTGACAGCTGTAGGAAGGAATACTAATTGAAATTATAAACAGAAATAAGGCCTATCTAATATACGGGGAGTTTTTGCCTGTAGAGGATCCATTTCACTAAATACCAGTAACATCTGCACGCTTTTTTAATTAAAAAAATGAATCCAGAGATTGAAATATAAACAGACGAGACTCTCTCAATATGTTGTGAGATGTTACTCTTTCAGGATGGATTTGGATTGTAATTAATTTTAACAGTCTGCTACAATGGCTTAGAAAAACAGTTTATATGAAGAGCATTTAAGCGCTCATTACTGTACTCCTCAACAATGATGGAACTTTAATGAATGGACATTCGGTGCCACCCAGATGAGGATGAGGTTCCCTTTTGAGTCTGGTTCCTCTCAAGGTTCCTGCCTCATGAAGTCTCAGGGAGATCCCAGTATATCTTTAGTATCATTATTATTTGTAGTAGTATAAATATACAGTCACTATGAACAGTTTTACACTAAAGTCTCCACCAATAAGGAGTTGATAACCTCAACCTCAAAGATGGAACTACCCAAGTGAGGACGGGTTTCCTTTTAAATCTGGTTCCTTACAGTGTTTCTTCTTTTTTCTTGCCAAAATCACCACTGACTTGGTCATTTGGGGCAAATTTATGAATCAAAATTGTATATTTGTGATCAGTTTATTTCTGTAAAGCTGCTTTGGGACAATAGTAATTGTAAAAGCTAAATACATATAAAATAAAATTGAATTGATTTATTATTTAGTTGTATCAGAGTGGGTGATTTACAGGAACCTTTCTGGAAAACATCTGGACACTATGAATATTAAGGCATGCCTCCTGGTTTGGTCAGTGCTCCTTTCAAGAAACGGGTTGCCTTTGAGAAATATCTAACAGCTTACCCTGATGACATATTTACAGATGTCAGTGTCTGTGCCCACATCCAGCATCGTACTTAAACAAACAAACCGAGTTTCCTAATAGTCAGGTGATGAACTCCAGGCTCCGGCACATGACCAAACACTCACAAGCAAACTATCCATGTTCATGTTCACTCTGATTACTAATCACACACACACACATGTTCCTCATCAGGATCATAACATCATGAACTACATAAACTTTGGACTGGTGAATACACTTTGCACTCTGCTGTAAAGTCTAGTTGCAGCTTCAAAGCTTGCGATGTAAATGAACCTAAAACCCATAGGCTTCCCAGTTTAGTGCTCTATTTAGTCTAGTCTGACTTTACTAACACCCCTGTGTCTGAATGAACACAAATTTCCACATGCACACTCCAAAACAGACAGACAGACAGACAGACAGACAGACAGACAGACAGACAGACAGACAGACAGACAGATAGATAGATAGATAGATAGATAGATAGATAGATAGATAGATAGATATACAGTATCTCATACCACATACCATAATTTGCTCAGCCTGCCTTTGTACATTAAACGTGTTCTGTTCTTAGATTTTATGATGCACTAATAACTGCTTGGGTTGCATATTGGTGCCAAGATTCCTGGTCTGATCTTTAGCTCGGGTTCTTGTGGTGTTTGTCTGTGTGGGTTTCATCTCTCCATCCAAGATGAATTACTCACACTTATGATTGAAGGAAGGAAGGAAGGAAAGAAGGAAGGAAAGAAGGAAGGAAGGAAGGAAGGAAGGAAGAAAACATGGAGTGTGTGTTTGCATGGTGGTCTGAACTGGACTAAAGTCCTGTATTAAGTATGTATTCCCACCTTCTACTCTGTGCTCCCAGCATGACTTTCGGATTCACTCCAACCCTGACGAGGTGAAAGTCATTGCTGTAAGCGAGTGAGGTTCAGTAGTTCTAACAGTTTTCTAACCAGTTTTTGTAACACCAGCACAAACTTTTTTTTATTTAATGAAAGTGAAAAAAAAAAGATTCTTATTGTTCTTCTCTTATTAGTGTAGCTTGGGATTATAAGGCCACTCCTCATCCTGGCATCCAAACAGAGCGCTCACAATCTATTTCCTGGGGAGAACAATATTAAGCTGTAGCGTCACTGTCATGAAAATGACACATATTTGGATTCAAGATCAAAGCTGGACGTTAACACGGACCACCATAACAACGGAGCCCCAAAGGATTGGGGGATCTACACACTAGATTTTGGAGTGTGCTCATGGAGACTTGGGGGCGTGAATAAAGTCAGGTACTGATGTAGATGAGGAGGTGAGGAAGCCTGGGGTGCAGTCAGAGTTCACATTCCTCTTGTTCAATAGGGTTGAAGATCTATAGCAGGAGATCTTCCTTTCCAATCAATGTAAAGCAGATCTTCATGGAGTTAAAGTAATTATGGTGTTTTCAATTATGTAAATAATCAGGACACCTAAAAGGTACTTTTGCTACGTTTCCACACGGACGGTTTTAAATGCCGGATGTGTGCAGCGTCACGGATTTGATCGGATCTTCGGCTATGCTTTGAAATGTGATTCATTCGTGGAGATGCGCATCCCTCATGTATAAGAGCGTGCTGGAAAGTGTGCAGCGTTAACAGAGCCACAGTCTTTCTCCAGCAGACGGAGGACGGCGCCGAGGACACGCACTCGCACAGACACACGCCTCAGACGATGGGCCTGAGTGCTGAGAGACGGACTGTAAACATCCAACATGCACACGGCAACACGCATCCACGGAGACACGGCTGTCAACCAGGAGTGTGTGTGATGAGTGACGGTTCGTGGTGCTGAGGTTCAATGTGTGAAAAAGGCTTGTGAGTGCATGTGTGTGTGTGTGTGTGTGTGTGTGTGTGTGTGTGTGTGTGTGTGTGTTTAGACTGTTTAGGTGTATATGTGACATGCTGATCAGTTACATTAGACATGTTTCCCACAAACACACATCTTTGCAGCTTTACACACACACACACACACACACACACACACACACACACACACACACACACACACACACACAAAGCGTTACTTCTTAGTTAAATATATCCCTGAGAGATGCATACACAGTTGCGTAGTTATGAACTTCCCAAAAAGCAAACACCCAATACATCTATTTCTGTATATTTCTCTGTTTTTCCTCACGCCACTCTTTTATTTTCACTTTATTTCTCCACTCTATCCCTCCATTACTTTTCCAGAGTGGAACTGGGTTTGTCCATTCTGAAAATATCTCAGCAGTCAGACCTATAAGTATTGGCACCTCACAAACGGAGGTCTTTTTTCTTTTTTTAGTTTCAAAATGATCACCACTTCATCCACTTTTTTGGTGAAGCTGTTCATAGGATGAGACATCAACAGTAAATATTCCTGCAACTTCTTCCTGCCAATTCCTGACTTTTTATGTCAGTCATCTGACTTGGGCAGATCGACACCCGTGTGTCTTGAAGGGTCTTCTGTTCTGATGTTTTTTCTTCACAACGTTTGACCAACAAAACAAAAATTGAACATGAATGTGTCAACAAGCATTGATCAGTAAACTGAATATTGAACCTGAATAAAATGGAATTGAATTGAATACCGCCTCATATCTAAACAGGAAGTAGTTAAAAAATCAGCAGCAGGTCCTGAACTTCAGTAGCAAATTTGTAATAGTTTTATCTTAGTTTTGGAAGAAAGTGATATGAAGGGTGGCAATAATTCTGCCGTTTATTGTAAAATAAATAAAAAAGAAAAATAAATAAGACAGACAGTTTTTTTGTATTTGCTAATTTTTTTTTACATAAATTTAAAAAGAGAGAGAGAAAGAGAGAATAGAAAGAGAGAGAGAGAGAGAGAGAGAGAGAGAGAGAGAGAGAGAGAGAGAGAGAGAGAAGGATAAAAGAAAGAGAGCAAATGAGAGTGAGAGGAAAAAAAATATTTTTGTTAAGTTCAGGTCTGGTGTAAAGTGCAATTTTTCCTCTTCCAAAACACAGAGCTTCTCCACAACACCACACAATCTCAAACATCTTCAGCTCCACCACACTCTTATACACATTCAAATCAACCACAATCCTTGATTTTATGAACTGGGAGAAGATTCTGAAGGCATCACAGTCAGCATTAAATAAAATTATTTAGCTGCCAGATATTTCTGTTCACAGAGACGATACAGTGTGAAACCCAATTTTACAGTGTCTCTACTCTGGTTTAATATTATCATCAAAACCAAGAACATTTCTCCACTGGGTGTCTACCTTCCCACTCAGTTTCTTGTTTAAAACCTTAACACAGTCCCTGTAGCGCAGATTCCCAGACACTGTCCTAAACTTCATCTCCCCTTCACCCCAGCACTCCAGGAAGGGGCCTCCATACCCATCGTCCAGCTGAGGAACGGGTTTCTCCTCTGCAGGATTGGTTTCGCCAATTTTGTAGTCCTTCAGCTGAACGTGCTCCTCCTCTGTTTTCATGCAGGTCTGTCCCTGCGACGTTCACCAGCTCCCGGAGTGTGCCGATCTTTGAGAAGATCAGAGCTCTGGACAGTGTGGGGGTGGTCGCACCGGAGATGTCCAGACGACTTCTGTAGACCAGGGGCTCCTCCAGCAGCCAATGTAATGCTTCACAACCCTTAGTCTGTTTTTTAAAAAAGTCCATATTTTTTATAACGCCCATGGTAAAAGACTAGTAGTCCAGAAACATCCAGTGTGTGGGTCCATTAAAATCAAAGTTCTGTCAAGTCCCAGTCCTCCCACCAAGTCTACTAGCTGCTGTTCTCCAAACCAGGTTCCTTGGACCTGTTAGGAGTCTCTGGATGAACTGGAGGCAAAATGCTGCAGCTCTGCTGGCGAGATGAACCAACCCTTGCGCCCCTTCCTCCTTGGGCAGATGGAGGACACTCTGCGGAATCCAGTGCAGACCATCCCAGAAGAAATCCACGAGCAGGGCATAGATGTTTGCTAGCAGGTTTGACGGCTTGTGCCAGAGAGACAGCGTTGTCAGGTTGTTTATCACCAGCGTTCGCCCCCTGTAGGACATCTTTGGAACCAGCTGCTTCCACCTGCTCAGTCTTCCCAGTTTAATTTAAAAAATCATGACTCCCCAGGTAGACACCCAAGAATTTAAAGCTGCCTTTTTTCCACACCAGGCCTCCTGGGAGTGTCGGCACCCCACCTTCCCACTCCCCAACTAAAACTGCTTCACTCTTTACCCAGTTTACTTTTGCTGATGATAAAAACTCAAAGTCTTTTAAAACATCAATTTAAACATTCACCTCAGACTGAAATCCCACCGTTTTAGCCAGGTCATCTGCATATGCTGACAGTTAAGGTGAAGCATTAGCGTGTGGAATATTAAAACCAGAAAGAAGATTTCTTTGGTTGATTAAAAAAGGTTCACTAGCTAGAGTGTACAGC
>NC_060901.1:3046012-3063512 GCF_014805685.1 Silurus meridionalis | reverse complement strand
ATCATTAAAAAACCTATAAAATCCTGTATATGTGGTTCTTTATGAAGACTGTGGACCTTTAAAGAAGTAGATGGAGACCCCTCAAACATCCCGAACCATCTAGAGACGTACCAGCGCCAATTGAATCCAAATTCATGTGGAGTTTAGACATTGGACTTCTTTGAGTGTTTAAAGACTCTTGCATGGAGAAGCTGGTGTTGGATCTGTGATGATCTCAGTTGTTGAGATATTTTATGAGTTGCTCAGTAGCTCCTGGTTCCATAATCTCAAATGACTGTATAAGACTGTAGAAAGAACATCACTCATAATCACACAGTCCAGTGTTCATGTTAGTTCTCACTCTCCAGTGTTCTGTATTGTTTAAAGACTATAATCACACTCTTGATGTCACCCAAATGAGGATGGGTTCCCCTTTTGAGTCTGGTTCCTCTCAAGGTTTCTTCCTCATAACATCTAAGGGAGTTTTTCTTTGCCACAGTCGCCACGGCTTGCTCATCAGGGATAAAAACACATCGTTTACCTTCACTGTTGATTTCTGTAAAGCTGCTTTGAGACAATGTCTGTTGTGAAAAGCGCTATACAAATAAACTTGACTTCTTCTCCAAACTTTTGGTACACAATTGTACTTGGATGTAGTGGAATGAAAATGTTCCCTTCACTTGAACTAGGAGATTCAAACCTGTTCCAGCATGACAACGCCCCTGTGCATAAAGCCTGCTCCATGAACATCTGCTTTCCATGGGTTGGAATGGAAGAAATTTCTGCTATAAAGCTTTGACCTCAACCCTATTGAGCATGAATAATGTGAACACTGACTGCACCCCCAGGCCTCCTCACCTCACCTACATCAAGACCTGATTTTGCTAACACACTTAAATCTGAATCTCACACAAATCTCCACAAGCACACTGAAAAAATCTTCCCAGAAGAATGGAGGTAAATGGGATTTTGGAATGGGATTAAAGGATATTATTCACAAACACAATCTTATAGTCAGATGTTAACAAACTTTTGTGTGGTTATGAAAATGACGATCCACCAGTATTGTGTTGAGCATTGATTTCAGTCTGTTTCCAATTAAAAACACTTCCAAATTGGACCTAATGTGTTTTGAGCTTTATAATGTGTTACAAATGTAATGAAGAAGGAAGCATTTGCATGATCTGTCCATCACAAAGAATTCTTTATAGAAGAGATCTTCGTTCCTTTTTTAACAGCTAAATACACTTATGGGGTAAAATACTAAGCTAAACCTGAGAATAAGATCAAGATTAAACTTGATATAGTTTGGACTCGCACATGTAGGGAAGATATGGGTCGTGGTGGGCCATGATCTCTTGCCTAATGTGTCTTTTTGACCATTTAGGGGTCGGTTTATACATTTGGGTATAAGTAAATGATTTTATTTAAATGTGAGGACGTTTTTAATATGCAAGGATAATCAACCTAAAGTATGCAAAGCACTCAACCGCCACCAGCTGGAGTTCCAAAGAAACCAATTCTGAAAAAAAGCCAACAACTTGGCAACACGACAAACTTCTGATCTTCAAGACCTCAGTTGCTTGAAAAGTAAGTATTTGTGTGAATAAACGTCTCATTACCATCAGAATAACACGTCCTATTGTCATTGTTCACATCAAGATCGTCAAAATGTTTAGTCACGTTCACAGTTTCAGTGGTTCCTCATGTAAACTACGGTTTTGGATCGTGAAAATGCACGAGGTTGAATTTCTTCTTGACATCTATGAATTTTAGCAGCACACACAAACGTGCACATTACTGTGGGATATCGATTTCCTGAGACCGAACAGAATTCACACTGACTGTACTGTTTTAGTGTTTGTTTTCTGGTTGTTCATCCATTTTCAGAAATTGTATTTATGCGTTTTGCTGTCTGTCGCCAGTTGAAGGTTCACGAGGTTCACCTTTGACCTGTTTTATAGGACGAGTCGATTATTGGCTGATCCGATGCCGTCCACTCGCCTTCATTAGTGACGTTCAAGATTCATCTGCACAATTCATCAATTCAACAAAAGAAATTGAAGTTGAATGAATCAATATAAATTAAATATGCATCGACTGAATACATTTGTGCTGCTGAAATTTATCTTCCATACAATCTTGTTTTGTTAACAACGACAAAAGGACGTGTCATTCTGGTGGCAATGAGATGTTCATTTACACAAATACTGAATTAACAATTTTGAGAAAAGTTCAGGCTTTTGCAAGAAATCCTATCAAACTATTCGGGTGAAACGAGTATAATAAATTTTGACCAACATGAACAAATGATAATGAAGAAAACAGCAGACACTCGTACACAATTTGATTACGTGAGTGTACAAAAGCGTTTGCAATTTTATCGAAGCGACGAGAAATTGCTTTCATGTTACCCACAAGTAAAGAGTAGTTTTGAGAACGAGTAGTTTTGAGAATTACATTTTCGAAGCTCCAACGCAACTGAGAAAAACTGTAATTTGTGTAGATAAAAATGTAGCATGAGAACCATAGAAACCCAGAAATCTAATCCCAGACCACACAGACCTTCAGAGCGGTGGATGCAGGTGTGTTGGTTGTCGCTCAGGAAGAAGCCGTCTTTGCACTGGCACTCGTAGCTGCCCATGGTGTTCAAACAGATTTGCTGGCATCCGCCGTTGTTGTCCTGACACTCATCCACGTCTACCACACCAGACAGAAGAAAGACAAACAGTCATTACCGTGTGGCCACACATACACACACTTACACACTAACACACGGGTTCACAAACACACATTTTTTGTACCCTGTAATCAAAAGCCCACACAGGTATTTGTGAAAGTGAATGCTTTTTGTTTATTTGTGGCCCTTCTCTCTTTCTTCGTCACGATTTGATGTAGCCAGGAAACACAGCCGGATAGAAGCGGAACAGGAATGTTCCGGCTTCCATACAAGCATCCTCCCGACAGCCAAACAAATAAACGCAGTGGCCAGGAAACACACAGGTCATGGGCAGAAAGAGAGATTCAGACAGGCAGACGGGTCAGTTAGAGTCCTCACGGACATCAGAGCTGAAATAGGACACGTTTTCTTCTCTGGAGTTCATTCTGGAATTTTCTTTAAACATTAATGGTGTTTCATGTCCTGTAATTGCGTTTTCATAACGTTTACAGGCAATACCATGTCTCTGAAAGGCCTATAAATATATCACTGCTTTAGTTGGCGTGACTTGACTTAGTTTTATTCACTAACAAAGAAACGACCCAGGAGTACGCAAACCTACTCTGACCTCAATGTGCAACGTCGGCCATCTTTAGACTTGCCTGGGTTGGAGAATCTAGCTCATTCCTTTATATCTGTTAGGGATGGTAAGATTCACAGATTCGCATCGGGGCACCGGCATAAAAATTACCGATGTGGTGCAGCTTTTTACCATATTTGCATTTGTAAAAAACATTTATTTCTATCTAATTATTAGTAGACGTGCTGTAGTTTTATTATTTAAACAGTGACCAATAATCTGTGACCGATATTTGATATGTAGATCGATTTCTCGTCGCTAAACCGTATCTCGAGCGTTCTCTCAGCACTCTGCTGCCACGTGAATATGACGCATCGCAACACTACGGAGACAGAGGCGTGTCCTAAGAGTCACATAAAATACAGATTAACATGGCAGAGGTAGAGCTGTGACTTCCTGCAGACACAACAGGAAAAGAACGTCTGGTTTTATTTTTATTATTTTTAATTGTATTTATTTTTTGTGTGTGAAAGAGACATGCGTTAGAAGTCAGAAGGTATTTGATGATTAGGAGGTAAATTGATGATTTCCCTTCTGTCTGAACTAAAGAAATAAAAGTGAATTATCTGTACTTATTGAATTTATCGCGGGTTGAAACTCGCAGTCCCACTTCATCACGATTTTAAATTTGGCATGTAACTATTTTGTTTCGCGAATGGTCCAGATTTCAGTTCATCATAAGAAATCAGTAGCATCACAAGAAATCGTAGGTTTCCACCTTATTGATTGGTTGTATCCTCTGACATCAAAAAAAGTCGAGTTGAAGACATTCGTCGCCAGATTTAGCCAATGAAAATAAAGAATGCAGTGCCATGTATATTTAACCCCTCCCCTTTTTTTAGATCAAAGGACACTTCAACCAATAAACAAGCAGAGAATTTACGCATAGGCGACGCTACAGTACTCACTATAAATGTGATATTTCTACGAATTGACACAAAATTCATCTCGCTATATTCTTGCAAATGTTTTCTGTGTGTGTTTAAAGCGTGTTGGACGATGACTTATGGCTTAAACAATAAAAAGAGCATTTTCGAGGTGGCGTCCACAACTACAGCGATGGACGGAGCCGAAGCGTACGTCTGAGTTCTGTAAGCGTTATTTAGAAAGCAGACAGTGGTATGTGATATCTATCACAGAAAGGCCTGCCCAGTCACTGCACCTAAATCCTATTAAACTGCTTTGGGATGAAGAAGAAAATCTCAAACTAGTGAAGAACATCTTTGGCGAGTTTTACAAGAGACACCGCAAAATATTTCAGCTGAAAGTTTGAAACGAACTGTCTGGATGCTGAGAGTGTGTAAATCTGGTCTTCGTGCTGAGAGAGGATTTTTCTATGAAGATAAAGTGGAACATCTGTACAGATTTGTTTGGCCAAAAGTAAAATTCTTCTGGGAAGATGTTCCACTAGATTTTTTGGAGATTCATTCAGACACAAGGTTGTTAGTAAAGTCAGGTAGTGATGTAGATGAGAAGGTGAGGAGGTCTGGGGTGCAGTCAGCGTTCACATTTATCCCGAATGTGTTCAATAGGGTTGAGGTCAGAGCTGTACGGCAGGACACTCGAGATTTTCCATTTAAGATCTTCCAGGTTTGGGTCTCCTAGTTCGAATGATGGGAAAATTAGTTTGCCTTAAATTTTGTGGTAACCATTTGGGGAAGAATCACATATAGCTGAAAATGTCAGGAGTTCCAATCCATAGAGTGTTCAATTTATCGAACAAACTTATCCAAAAAAAAAGTAAAATGAACAAAAGCGGAGTTTGAATCTTGATTCTTTTTATTGCAGCAATACAGAAACTTTTCAATCCCAGTCTACAGCATCCATCTATTTAAAAAACTACATCAATAAAATACATATTACCAACGATATCTCAGAAAAGAGTATTGCATAATCATTTATCACGATATTGGTATTATATTGATATATCGCTCAAGCCTCTGCTATGCTGTGACCCAGGCACGGGTTAAGTACAAAGCAGTGAATTTCCATGTGGCATGGCAGAGCAGCAGCAGACAGGGCGAGCACCATGTCCCAGTATCATCCGTCTTACTGGCATTCTCTCAAACCCACACAGATACACAAACGCTCCGGAAAAAGAGCAATGTGCAAACACACACACACACACGTTACACACACAGACTCCTAATTTGGTCACAGGGGTGTATTATGTGGCCCTTGGTTTTTACCTGGAGACGCGGCTCTTATTTTAGGCTCGGCAGGACGGCTCGTTAACGCAGCCAAGACAGCGAGGCCCTTTACTGTCCGAGCAAACTGGTGGAATGGAATCAGAAAAAAAGAGGAGAAAAGGCCTATCTTTATGCTGCTTTCCCCACAGGTATCCCTGTCTCTCTCTCACAGTCGAGCACATCTCATATCTTCTACTTCTACTGAAGTAAAATCTCATCCCGCTGCATAGCAATCCAGGTGGAAAAAAAAAAAAAAAAAACTAACCCATGAGATGAAGTCTACAAAGCATTTTCATTTGTCTGGACAATGAGGATCCGCAGCTCTCACAGTCACGTGTCGAACGTGTTAACGAAAACGCGTAGTAGGTAAAGTAAAAAGAATGTCAAACAGAAATTTCGCTTTGTTTAAAAAAAAAAAAAAAAAAGATGATCAGCATTTTAGTCGTTTAGCAATTAAGGGTTACGCTGCCAAAAAAAACAAAACATCTGGCTGTACGAGGCAGCGAGTTTAAACTAGACCGATTTTGTTTGATTGCGTTTGTGTAAACTTGCATTCGGAAAAGGCATCGGGGACGACGTGACACTACAAGGGGAGGCGGAAAGAATGCAAACGCTGTTGATGGAACCGACAGAGAAGTAATGAGAAAAATATTAACAGGCTGATGTGTGAAATGGCGTCTTTCTCACCCCCTATTCTCTATAAACAGTATTCTGTACCTTGTAGAGTAAATCATCAGTGAACTAAACTATATGGACAAATGTTTTGGGACAATGGACTTTTCCAGCCATATGTGGTTCTTATCCAAAGTGTCAGAAGCACACATTTGTACTGGACGTCTTTGCTAGCAGGAAAGGAGACCCAGAACCTGTTCCAGCATGACAATACTTCAGTGCACAAAGCCAACTCCATGAAGATCTGCTTTACATGCTGACCACGTCAAAGAGAACAAAGAGCAAATGTGAAATTGTGCGTAAACCTGTGCGAATCTGTCACAAAGACGTTTGACATGACATGCATTTGATGCACAGTGACGCTACATCGAGTCGTTCGAGGTGTTTCGAGTGAAACACATGCTTCGAGAGCAGAAAAACATCACTGGAAGACCACAAGGGATCAGGAAGACCTTCGACTGACTCGACCCCTAAAAAAGTCTCCACAATCTTCACCATCAAAATCTAGTGGAACATCTTCTCAGAAGAGTGGAGGTTATCAAAACAGCAAATGGAGACTACATGTGGAATGGGATGTTCAAAAAGATACACAAACCCAATCTTATGGTCAGATGTCAAAATTTTGTCTATATAGGGTGTGTAGTGAACAGTCTGCAGCTGTAGGCTACACTTATACATTGTTTACACCAGACACCAGAATCAGTGCAGAATTCAACACGGCCTACAAAAATGGCCGCCACTGACTACAACACCCAGACTTTCTCATGAGATTCCACACACACATGGACTCCATTACTACCATGCCACACTCGTGGTTTTAAAAGGTCTCTCAGGCGTCACAATCATTACGAAGTACACACGCTGTGTGATTGTGTAGCAGTCAATGTTAAGTTTTCCTCTGTTTACTGTTTGCCTGCCTAGTTTTTGACCTAGTTTCTGTTTTCTGTGGTTTGCGATTCCACTTGGTGTCGTTTTGTTGAAATTCTAACCCTTTCTTGTTACCTGAAACTGCTTTTGGATCACATCTCTGCCCTTTTGGTTCGATAAAATGAACCCATGGAGTATTTAAAAGTGGGCAGATTTGAGGATTATATTAAAATATAATCATCTATAACGAAGGAGCAGCCATGATCTTGATAACCTCTGTTTTAGACTTGATACATGTAAAAGAATCTGATGGGAGGAGTGATGAAGAATAGAGTCAACAAGGTATTTGGAAAAACCAGATACAAAAGGACCATTCATGATTGATAAATCTCTTCCAGTTTCCAGTATGTAATGCTGTGCTGACTTCATGTTTGGTGGCCCCCAAATACCAAATCTGACTTTTGGTTTATCACGAAATATAAACAGGAATGTAATAAAGATGGTTCTATAACATACATTTCCTCTCCAGTATCTTTGGTACCACTTCCTGGTTACTTACAGTACTACTTCTAAACTATTTCAACAGCTTATGGTCATTGAATCATTGTGAAATCTCGCCATCCTACAGTAGGACGTCTGGAATTTCTGAGCCTTTTGTTACTGCTGACTGCCTTGTTGTGTTTAAGATCTTCGCTTTGGTTTCTGAATAGACTTTGGGCTTGTTAACATTTTATGCACTTGAATGAACGAGCGACTGTGGATTATGTTCTTGCATTGTCTATCAAGATCTCCATTAATCCCCCATTTTCCCTGTGATATTTTGATTGCCTTTTGAAGTGTCGCCTCCTCCCATTTTCTCCTTTACAATACATAACAGTGGGACAACAGCTACCAAGTGGCAGGACGACGGGGAAGCTCTGTGATTACGGCATTATATTCAGAAGGTTGTGAGTTCAAATCCCAACCCCACCAAGCTACCCTTAATCCTCAATTGCTCAGTTGCTTTGGGAAAGAGTGTCAGTCAAGAGCCATAAATATGAAACCAGTACCAAACCATGGAAGCATAATACCAACTTTTTTCAAAGCATCTGAAGCCAGCACACTGGATTGAACTTTGTGATGGACAGGGGATTAAGAGTACGCTATCCCCTCTACCCAGAGTACCGCCAATTCCGGATGGCTGTGGTACTGTCAGGAATCCGAGCTGTGACCAGATTGGGAATGTAAAACCTATACAGTATTTGTACTGCAACAGAGAAAATACAGTATAGTGCCAACAAAGTGTCTACTAAACAATCTAAAAAACCTCAGCTACAAGCTGAGACATTAAAAGATGCCTCAATCTAAAAAACGACATCCAATAACGTCAAGAAAGCCTACAATAAACTAAAATACAGAATCTCCACATTGCAATTAGACACTTTCTTCTTTTTTTAAATTTATCTTTTGCTTTCAGACTCAATTAAAACGAAAAACAGACAGATAAAACAAAAAAAATAAGCCGGAGTCGTTCAATAAAGCAGCCAAACGATCGCACATTGAGTCCAGCTGCCGGCCCAGGCAGAGAAAAATAAATACGAATCGAAATGAAAAAAGACGGGGAGGAACTGCGCCAGATTACCCTTTAATCAGTCTCCCACATTAGCCAATCTTAAATCAATTAGTGCTTAAACTTGTTGACATGCGGCATCTGGGAGTCTGTGGAACGACTTCCGACATGAGCTCTAGCACACATAGGGACTGTTTCACCCCTGGGTTTGCTCTGAGTGTGTGTGGGTGTTAGAAATAGTTCTCAGTTAAAACAAACACATTACTAGGGGAAGACATTTCAAATCAAAGCTGAACACACACCACACACACACACACACACACACACACACACACACACACACAATTACGCCACAAAGCTATTCACTATTTTAAAACTGGCGTTCCTTCTTTATTTTACAGGCTGCGCTATGCCCTGTGTGGTACATGAAGCTAACATGAGGATAATTGATGCACCTGGAGTCCATTTATAGTGGTCACTCAACTGCTGGTTACTGCTGTCTCCTCTGAGTTCAATGGAAACGATGACATCATCTGTCTGAGACGAGAGGAGAGTAACGTGAACGCTCAACAGCCGAGAGGAAGACGAATTAAAGAAAGAGTGTGAAGTCAGTCGGCGGATCAGAACGTGATTTATTTCCCTATAAACATATAAATACTAACATATAAATGTATACTTTATAAACTCTTTATCTGTGTAAAGCTGCTTTGTGACAATGTCAAATCTTTCCGTCAAATATTTAACTGATAAGTTCCATATGATACAACAATAACACCAAATTATCTCCACAGCTTTATTTTATTAGCCACAAAGCCTGATACAGTACTAGCTAGCTAACCTAGCAAAAGATCTTACATTACAGCTAATTCACCTAGCCTAGCTCATCCTAGCACCCTAGCTCATCCTGGTTTGGATATTTATTAAAACGATGTGAATCAAGAGAAAGATACTTTGCAAAGATTATTGCTACCAGCTGAATGTGAGCTTGTTTATTAGCAGTAAAATAGGCAGCTAGCTAACTTAGCTAATACAAGTGATGATTAAATGTGATGAGTTGAAGTGAATTTGATACAGTTTAACATTTGATTTAGCATTAAATTAACATGTTTGCTGAGGTTAGAGATATTAAGATATATGGGATGTGGGGGACATGAGGACGCTTCAAATCGCCTATACAGTGGAACCTCAGAGCTCGCGAGGGTTAGGGACCAAGACCGGTCATGAAGTTCAATTTTCGCGACCTTTTGATACGCCCCTTCCAACCCAGTAAAAACCCAAAGAACACTATACGAAATCAATTTAAATGAGTAAATAACACTATTTCACTCCATAACACTTAATTATTAGACTATTTTAACAATACTTTATGTAAATGAACACTAAAACTAGCGAATCAAACTAGCGTTTTGAGCAGCTCGCGGTTGCTCACGAGCCGATCTGAATGAGAGTCGCCGGTCGGAATGAAAGTCGCGAGCATGCGAGGTCGCGAGCGCTGAGGCCGCGAGCTCCGAGGTTCCACTGTATATAAATTGATCCTAAAAATTTTTTTGAGGCTAAAGATGATGCTGGATTTTATCTAATAGGTTAATGGTAATAGATTTTGTGGATAAAAATGATTTTATCCACAAAATCCTTCTTCATTAGACTGCTTGGTATTAAAACTCCAGGTAAATAAGTAAAAGTTCAGAAGGATGTTCATGCAGCCAGGTCTTCTCATCATTGAGTGGTCAACCAACAGAGTTCCATTTTCATCTTTAAATATAAGTCTTCAGAGATCCTCTGAGAACATGGTTTAGCAGGTTGTGTGTAATATCAAGCTGTGGACATCTGAGACCTAATTTTATAGAAACTAAAGAGAGGAATACCACACTGCGTAGGATGCCAGCTTCATGAAGATATGTTTAAGATCTCCTGCTATTGAGCTCTGACCTCAACCCTACTGAAAATGATCAATGTGAACGCTGTATGAACCCCAGGCCTCCTCAGCTCACTTACATCAGTCCTGGACTTTACTAACACCCTTATGACCGAATGAGCACAAATCTCCACACGCCAACATCCAGTGGAACACCTTCCCAGAAGAGTGATGGTTATTATAACAGAACATTTGAGGACGGATTGTCAGGGTTCAAGACGCAATAGATTGATTAGGCAGGGCATATTAGGGAACACACATCTTTCTCTCCCTCACACATCATTAATAACTCATCAATGAGCACTGTCTCTTCAGGTTTCTGAGTACAAAATCACAAGGGATCTCAAATTAGAGATGCAGACATCATCAACAAGAAAGCTTAGTAAAGAATGTATTTCTAATGACGGCTGGTAAAAATGCTGTAGTTCTACAACCCAGCTATACTAGATGTTATACTGATAATATAGTAAAACCCTGTTGTACGAGCAACTGATAATACAAGCAAACGGAGATACTTTCGGCGGAGGGTCGCATCAGTCGCTTAGTTGATGACGTATCGCTCGGTCGCTCTCGTTGTTCAGTGCAGCAAAATGTAACTTTTTTTAGTTTTATATTTTTATTTCACTAGAAATCTTGAAAAATGTCTCCCAAGAAAATCAGTGATGGTGCTGTGAAAACGAAAGTAAATAGAATTACCATGGAAACCGAGTAGGTTACGAGCGTGGTGCGCATCTCACACTCACAATCAACCACTATCACATGAGTAAGTGTTAAATTATGCGGTAATTTGCGTCGTATTTGTTTGTTAAAATAGGCTACAAATACTTTTTAAGTGCAGAAATAAGTGATCGAATGAGATCTCGGAACAGATTAAATCACTTTTACATTTATTCCTATGGGGAAAATCAGTTTAAACGTACGAGCAAACAGACCTACGAGCAATTTTCAAGAACGAATTATGCTCGTCCAACGGGGTTTTACTGTATAGAGCACATTCTGACCAATGCCATGAGTGGTCCAGAACCCAATCAAGACCGCTGAAAAAATCATCAGCTGCAGTTTGTCATCACCTGAAGGCCAGTCACTCTCTCTCTCACTCTCTCTTTCTCTCTATATCTCTCTCTCTATATATATATATATATATATGTATGTATGTATGTATGTATGTATAAATATACATTAACGATCTTATGATTCATCCCTATTACTCTGCAGTGTGATCCGATTACAATTCAGTTCAACACAATGCGAATCAAAACAATACAAAGAAATGGAAAAACTCAATATTCAATACTTTTTTTTTCTTCGGTTCAGACAGACAGCAAATCATCAATTCACTTGTACCATCTGACTTCTAATGCATGACCCCTTTTTTTAAATACGCCTTAGTAGATGCAGCTCTACCTCTGCCATGTTAATCTGTACTCTACGTGACTCTCAGGACACGCCTCGGTCTCCGTAGTGTTGCGATACGTCATATTCACGTGGGAGCAGCGGTGCTGAGAGAACGCGCTCGAGAAACATTTTAGCGACGAGAAATCGATCTATATATCAAATATCGGCCACAAATTATTGATTACTTTCTAAATAATAAAAGTACAGCGCATTTACTAATAATTATATAGTGATAATGTAGTTTTTTTACCAACTCAAATCACATTCTTAACATATATATATATATATATACACACACACACACACACACACACACACACACACACACACACACACAGTATATATGAGTAAATAATAGCTATTTAGGACATTGTTATTATTCACCATTTTCCGAATTTGATCTCTGTATAGGATTGTAAGGTGCAAAAGCCTAAAATAAATGTAATCCAGGACAAAGATAAAAACAAGAAGAGACGTGAGAGACGTCCAAACGAAAAAAGAAGAAGAAGAAGAAGAAAAAGAAAGTAGGGATGTAGAACAGCAGAGCTCTCTTCAGTGTCAACCCTCTAAGGTTTTGTCTTGGTTCCCAGCACCACCATTTAGTCTTCTATTTGAAACACTCCACAATAAAGATGTCAAATAGAGAACAAGCGCGTTGCTTCTGGGGAAACAGCCTGGAGATGTTCCAGAGAAACGCACGGCCAAAATAACCAAGAACTTACTGAGGCAGAGAGGGAGTAAGAAAAGAGATATGAGGGGAGGATCGGAGAAATGAGATGTCAAGAAGATGAACATGGGAGTGAAACAGTAGTGAGTGTTCAGAGAGAGAGAGAGAGAGAGAGAGAGAGAAAAAGAGAAAGAGGGTTGCAAAAGATAATAAGAGCATGAACTTTAATAGGTTTATGGAGATAAAGATAAAGAGCAGAGACGTTAGTTAGAGGCAAAAGGACAAGACATCAGACTCACTCTGCTGCACTACAATAAAAACTGAATGTAAAAAATGAGTCAGGGGATAAAAGGATGACAAGGAGCAAGAGATTTAAAGAGAGAGACATAGCAAAGACATGAGACATAAGGTAGTTGGAACAGAGCTGTGATGAAGGGCCGCGTTGTGGCGTGCTGCTCGGATATTTATCATCATTAGTGAGTGCTAATATAAAACCATGAGGTCAGCATCCTGAAACTCAATCACACTGCCAACTCGGAAAAAAAAATCTTTTGGGGAGGAGAAGAGGAAAGACGGAGTCGTCCAAAGCTTGTCCACCTTTGCCAAACTACTCATGTGCTGTCCTCCAACTCCTCGAACTCTCTATCACTCTCTTGATAACTCGTTTCGATCAGAAAGTGGAGAAAGACAGGTTCCGATAATGGACATTTACCAACACGCCGCACCACAACCTATCGCTCCGGGCTGGCTTGTAAAACGAATAAAGATACGCAGCATGCATTTCACTTTTCAACAGATTCCTGAACCCCCACAGCAAGCCCCCTAAAAACATTAAACTAGTCCTGCCTGTCAGAGACGTGGAATTTCACATTCGAACCGTTTAAATAAATATGCTATGGTGAGTTATTAATTTTCTCTGACTTTTCCCTTCAGGAGTCCATTTTTAACCACTAACATAAACACACAGCGTGCCAGTTGGATTCTGGGAAATGGATGCGATTCAGCCACTGGTGACACTTGAGGTGACATTTTAAAGAGATGAAAATAACCAAGAGTTTTTTTTTTTTTTTTTTTTGCCAGCCGACCCCTGTCAGCTGGAGTGGAATGAGGGAGCCGGGCGAGATGAGGCTGTGCTTCCCAAAGCGCACAGAGGCATGTTTGTTTACGCTTACGGAGGGGTCTTCGGAGAGGTCACTTGGCAAAGAGAAGACGAGAGAAAAACTCTTCGAGAGAAAGTGGACTCGAGACAGGCTAGCTGTGTGTGTGACTGAGGCAGCGTTCGGGGGGTTTTTTAGCGTATCGTTGCAAAAAATGTCTATATATTCTCAACTCAACATGCTAAAGTGTTTAGCCATCAGTGATTAGCTTAGAATAGCACATAGGTTTGAGGTGAAAACATACAGTAGCACCTCAGACTCTAAACACATGACATGCAGTTTTATATCATTGGAAAGACTTCAGGATGAATACACAAAGGCAGGCTCTTTATTAGTACCTAGAATTATGAAAACTGCAGCAAGAGCCTTGCACAGGGTGTGTTCCAATTAATGAACGCTAAAAATATGTTTGCTAAGTTATTGTTAATAATTTTTGTTAATATATTTGTTCGTGAACGTACAGAACATAGAGAGTTTCGTAAAACTGGGGTGTTTGGTTGCGAACAATATCAGAGATTATCCAGCCATCCAGCTGCATTTTTCTTACCTAGACAGTTATGACCATCATCTGCCAGCATGAAACCATCATAGCACGTGCATCTGTAGTTTCCAGGGATGTTGATGCAGTCATGCACACAGCCTCCATTGTAATCATTATCACATTCGTCCATATCTAAAACACAATACACACAAACAAGCATAAGGATATTACATTCATGCGTACATTTATTACGTACAATGCATTTTAACTGTTGTAACACAGACACACACACTCCGCTTGCATTTGTTTACATTTATGCTGTTTATTTCTTTTTTTCCGCTTCAAAGTGTGCTAGTTTATGCATGTGGGAGCAAAAAAAAAGTACACAAACTTGTCAAAGCCTGAATTAGCTCATCTTTAAAGAATCCATAAACATGTTTTTTTTTTCTTGCGTTTTTTCGGTACTGCATGCGTAGTTGGACGCTGTAGAGCAATTCGCAAATGCTCGAACGCTCAGAGAAGAACAAAAATTCAGGGAAAGGAGGATGATGTGAAAAAGTGCACACAGAAATCCTCTCCAGATGTGTGTGTATGTGAGGTTGTGTGTGTTGTTGGCGTTCAGAGTGTTAAGGGCATGTTCCTAGGTGTCACAAGGAAGAGGTCAATAGCGGAATGGACTTTCTGAGCATGAGCTGCTGAAAACGTCCACCAGCAGCAAGCAGACAGCTCAGTATGCCCCCCCCCCCCCTTTTATATACTTAAACAATTATAAATCCCGTTCATACCTTAAAGCTGAAGCATCAGCAGATTTATTTGCTGCTAGATACCTGCTTTATTACTGTTCTCTCTTTAAACATCCTAATGTAATCACTGACTTTGACCATGGCAGGGTCGCTTGTACCAGAAAGGATGGTTTGAGTTTTTCAAAAACTGCTGATTCGTCTGGAACCAGATGTTATCTGAAAGACAGTGTCAGATAAAAAAAAAAAAAAAAAAGTTGGGGACCCACCTGCCATTTGTCATTGAAAGAAAAAGATTTATGTATACACATATATATTTATATACATACACATCTATTTGAGTTTATACAAATGTCATTTTGGATTTCCGCACACACACTAGTCTCTAGAGTTTACACAGAATAGTGTGTGGAAAAAACACACAGTGGCCAGAAATGACTTGTTGATTAGAAAGGTCAGAGGGATAAATGGGCAAACTGGGACTAGGTGAGAAAATATATATATATATAACATTATATATGATATTGTGGGGTGTTTCAATGCGAATATTGTTAATACGAAAATAATAAACCGTCATTCCCTCACCAGCCTCAAACAAAATACAGTCATACTACTGGGGTTCTGGAAAGTATGAAGAGTTTCCCATTTCTGAAAACGTCCAGGTTTATCTTTGACCATTAGCTGACACTGGAGAAAAACTCAATATCTCAATATTCAGTCAAAAAGAAAAACCTGAATGAAGGAATTTCCCCATATTAATGATTCTAATGTCTTTTCGAATCTGTTAATATGGAAAATTAGTCCTACATGTCTGATTTGATAGCAATGATAAGGAGCAATTGCATTAATATGTGATTTGAGTTACAGCCAGGACCACTGTCAGAGCTGCTGTAATCCATCCACAGCTGTTAAAATGTCTTTTCTGGAAGTAAAACAGGGAATGATGCTGATGATGCCTGAGCAAAAAAAAAACTCTTCAGGATTCGAACACGTCGCTAATGAGAACTTTTCATCTTCCTCAGGTTTGATTCGTTTTGACCAGACGTGCTGTTTTTTCCCAGTGAAGGAAGCCCCAAGCCCTCTTTCCTCCGAATTTCTCTCAGGTCATCGCCTTGTCACATCCAAACTTCACACCTTCCTTCCATTCCCTTTGCCTCCCCTACTCAGAACATCAAGGTTCAATGCGAGGTGCTTCGTACGTTTTTTTTTTTTTCTCGGCCACCATCCTGGCCCCATCCACACAGTGTAGTGGCTCTGTGAAGATAATTCTCTCTTCTATGTCAAAATGCAGTTCTGCTCCATGGCAAAATTCAAGAGGGGGTGTGATGCGTCCAGCTCTCCACCACCGTGCTGTGTGAATGTCTGGATAATGTGTGTGAGCGTTTGAGTCAATGCATACAGGTATGGCAAGGTTTTGAGTGTGTGTGTGTGTGTGTGTGTGTGTGTGTGTGTGTGTGTGTGTGTGTGTACTATATAAAGCACCAGAGACCATCTGACCTGCTCTTAGAAGGGAGGATTTTTGTAAAGGAGGGTGCTCACACCCAGTCAGCCACTCAGAACAGCAGCAGCTCTGTGACGAACACACAGACACCAGGCAGACAATGGCCTACTAATAATCCCACACCTCTCTTTCTTTCTCGATCTGTCCATCCTTCCTTTCCTCTTCATTTCTCTCTCTCTCTCACACACACACAGACAAAAACAGTGCTTACTTGCGCTTACACAAGTTATTTAGTCATTATCTGATAGTAGAGGATTGTAATCACACACACACACACACACACACACACACACATTTCACTAGTTCAGCACTCAATATTTTTTAGATAAATTAAACACCGCTGCTAAAACCAATTCAAAATGGCTTTTTTATTAGTTGCTTAGTAGCTTTTTTATTAGTTTTTTATTAGAAGAACAGGATCCAGGATGAACCTTGAGGAACGTTATCGGCAATTAAAGATTTAAACCTGTTAATGACTGAAAAATCATGTTTTTTGGTTACCATGGTAAAAAAGTAATATATATTTATATATATACACATATTTCTGTAACTGGAACTGCAATGAATGGATATTTGGGGTCACCCAGATAAGGATGGGTTCCCTTTTGAATCTGGTTCATCTCAAGGTTTCTTCGAGGAGCTTTTTCTTGCCACAGTCACCACTGGCTCACTCATTAGTAGTGAACTTACAATTATGAGGAACGAATTTATAGGCAGTAAACTTATACGTTCTAACTTTATAATATCTCTGCAATGCTGCTTTGTTATTGTTCATTGTTCATTGTTAAAAATGCTGTACAAATCAAATCGAATCAAATTGAATCATTTATTCAATCAGCTGAAGCCATTATATGATTTCAGGAACATTAATCTGAGAATTTCAGGCACTAAAAATAAAGACCTGAAGGCAACACAGCTGTCTGTTAACTCTTTAACTCTGAAAAGCCAAAAATCAACTTCTTCAGAATGACACTTGTGTAGCAACATTTCAGGACTCGTTAAAGACGATGCCTCAATTTAACAGGTTGAGAGACCTGAGTCATGCCAATGCATTAATCCATGCGTTAGACTAAATCACTAACACAGCAC
>NC_060901.1:3006012-3041012 GCF_014805685.1 Silurus meridionalis | reverse complement strand
GATGGATGGATGGATAGATGGATGGATGGATGGATGGATTATAGATGGATGGATGGATAGATGGATGGATGGATGGATGGATGGATGGATGGATAGATGGATGGATGGATGGATGGATGGATGGATGGATTATAGATGGATGGATGGATGGATGGATGGATGGATGAGACATCCATTCATCCACTCATCCATTTCACTAACATTATTAGTCCATGACTGCAGCAAAGTAACTGATCATTGATCCCAGAAAAGAACAGAAGGTCTTTCCATTCATTCAACCCATTCAATCCAAAGCCCTATCCTGGGAAAACTACACACAATGTGGGAAAACACCCTGCATGGAACAACCGTCTATTGCATGTTATACATCGTTCAATTTTTTACATTTCTTCCCATCCATTTCGTTTGAAAATCACTACACCATCTTTAATTACATTAATCCCAACATGTAAACATTCTCCTGAACACAAATGCAGTTACGTCTCATGAGTAAAAGTATTTTTTTTATTAGAGGACGTCTGCTGATACGTCATAAGGTATTCGTGAGCTTTAAATTATAGAATCACAAGTTTTTGGTAGGATGCGCACATGTTGGTAAATAAACTGTAAATGAATTCTAAACAAATGTTAAACTGTAAGCAAATAAAATAAATTAATTTAAATTAAGTGTAGAGTTTAGTATTTATACAAATATATCATTATAAAATATATAAATTTTAACCTGTAGGCAAATAAATAGAATTACTTTAAAGTGTAGCGTTGGTATTGGAAAAATGTAAATACATTTAAAATTAATGTTTATTTTATAAATATTTTAAAATATTAGAGTATAATACTATAATACTATTTTTTTAAGTAAACGCCTAAAAAAATTGTATTTTCATTTAATTAAAAAAATATTTAATGGAAATAAACACTGAATTAATTTTTAAATGGATTTCTAAATATATAAGTATATAAATAAATACCTACATTTATATCATAAATACAAATAAACATTTTAACAAATATTAAATAAAAAATATGTTTATAATGAAAACAACAACAATGATGATAATAATAATAACAATAATTGTATGTGTATATATATATATATATATATACACACACACATACCATTTTTGTTATTATTATTATTATTATTATTATTATTATTATTATAAAATCCCATTCACTTCAAACACACACACACACACACACACACACACACACACACACACACACACACACACACACACTAGGGTCTATTCATACTCAGGTATTGACTGATTTGCTATTACCGCAAGCCACTGTGTTTTTGCAGAAGCTGTCGATGATGTCGATGCCAGTGAGTGCCAAGTCGATAAGGAGATCAGTGAGGGGTCTTTAGGGGATCAGTGAGGGGTTGATCAGGAGATCAGTGAGGGGTCCTGAGGGGATCAGTGAGGGGTTGATCAGGAGATCAGTGAGGGGTCTTCAGGGGATCAGTGAGAGGTCGATCAGGAGATCAGTGAGGAGTCTTGAGGGGATCAGTGAGGGGTTGATCAGGAGATCAGTGAGGGGTCTTCAGGGGATCAGTGAGAGGTCGATCAGGAGATAAGTGAGGAGTCTTGAGGGGATCAGTGAGGGGTTGATCAGGAGATCAGTGAGGGGTCTTCAGGGGATCAGTGAGAGGTCGATCAGGAGATCAGTGAGGGGTCTTGAAGGGATCAGTGAGGGGTTGATCAGGAGATCAGTGAGGGGTCTTGAGGGGATCAGTGAGGGGTTGATCAGGAGATCAGTGAGAGGTCGATCAGGAGATCAGTGAGGGGTCTTGAGGGGATTGGTGAGAGGTCGATCAGGAGATCAGTGAGGGGTTCTGAGGGGATCAGTAAGGGGTTGATCAGGAGATCAGTGAGATGTCGATCAGGAGATCAGTGAGGGGTTGATCAGGAGATCAGTGAGGGGTCTTGAGGGGATCAGTGAGGGGTTGATCAGGAGATCAGTGAGAGGTCGATCAGGAGATCAGTGAGGGGTTTCGGGGGATCAGTGAGGGGTCAATCAGGAGATCAGTGAGGGGTCTTGAGGGGATCGGTGAGAGGTTGATCAGGAAATCAGTGAGGGGTCTTGAGGGGATCAGTGAGGGGTTGATCAGGAGATCAGTCAGAGGTCGATCAAGAGATCAGTGATGGGTCTTCAGGGGATCAGTAAGAGGTCAATCAGGAGATCAGTGATCAGTGAGGGGTCTTCAGGGGATCAGTGAGGGGTCTTCAAGGGATCAGTAAGAGGTCAATCAGGAGATCAGTGAGGGGTCTTCAGGGGATCAGTCAGGGGTCTTCAGGGGATCAGTAAGAGGTCGATCAGGAGATCAGTGAAGGTTCTTCAGGGGATCAGTCAGAGGTCGATAAGTCAGAGGATCAACACCCTTTACAAGCTCTGAACCAGATGGACCTCTTAAAACACATCATGTAGCCTTTTGCTTTCCAGTCACAAAACTAATTTTAAAACACTTTTTAAAAATAATATTATATTTTTTTAATTTATTTTATTATTATTATTATTATTATTATTATTATTATTATTATTATTATTATTATTATTATTGCGCACACGCGTGTTTCCATAAGTCACACCAGGGTCATCAGCGGATCAGATTATTCAGCACTGAGCATTTCCACAAAATTACACCGCAATCACAATTGTCGCAATCACACGATCTGGATGTGTGTGTGTGTGTGTGTGTGTGTGTGTGTGTGTGTGTGTGTGTGTGTGTGTGTGTGTGTGTGTGTGTGAATTAAGTATCTAGAGATAAGGAGTTGAAATGGAGTTAAAAGTTTTGCCAGTGCGATTGCATGAAAGATCCGAGTGGAGAAATAAAGATGATGGTAAGATTAAAGAGGACTGACCTGCTGTTCCGACATTTCCCTTTACAGAGCAAGTGGTGATGAGGACACAAAGCAAAGAGAGGAGCCGAGGAACGCGCGCACTTGCCATGGCGAGATCTGGGATTGAGCGCAGTTAGTCAGAGATGCGAGCTTCTGTGATGAGAGGAACGATCAGGAGAGAGAGAGAGAGAGAGAGAGAGAGAGAGTAGGACAGACTCTCATTGGCTTGCACGCGTTTGAGGAGGAGGCTGGACGTGTAGAGGGAGAGAGGGAGAGAGAGAGAGAGAGAGAGAGAGAGAGAGAAACGCATCTTCCAAATCCGCACACTGCTCTACTGCATATCATAAAGTTATAGTTATAGTCACTTATATACTTCATTCACAACAAAAAATTAATTAATTAATCAATTAAGACTTAAACTATTAAGTCTCTTCTACATCATGCAATGGAGTTAATAAGTTCCTCACAGGCTCGAGGTAAATAGACGGTGTAGTAAAAGGTCTGTGTTCCTGGAGGATGTGGTGGTCTGTCCATGTGATTACAGAGATGATATTTCCCTCTGCTGGCCAAACTGGTGATCATGTGGACAACAAACCTCAGAAACACAGTGGGGAAGTGAAATCAAGCACATCTTTCCTTCATATCATTTTATAAATAAAGTTTTTATTCAACAAACTCAAAAATAAAAAGTCAAAAACACACAGTAATGTGAGAGTGAACGAGTGGATAAAAATTCTCTGGAGTCCAAATGGGACATTTTTGTCTCTAAAAGAAGAACTTGTGTAAGAAGGAGAACTGGAGAGAAGATGTGAGTAGACTCCCTCACCCCCACACTCACACATGGAGGGTGAAGGTTAATGGTTTGGAGTTGTTTTGGAGCAGTGAAGATTCTAGAAAGTGAAAGGAATCCTGAACCAACATGTCTCCCATTCCATACTTTAGCACCATGCAGTTCCGTCTCATTGGAATCGACTTCACTGTACAACAAGACGATGAGACGAAGCGCACGTCTGAGTTCTTTAAGTGTTATTTAGAGAGCAGACAGACGTCTGGAGTGATGTCTATCATGGAAACGACCTGCCCAGTCACCGCACCTACATCCTGGTTAACTGCTCTGGGATGAACTGGATCACAAAGTCAGAATGAAATTTGAAAGTGATGGATACCTTTGGAAAGTATTTCAGCTGAATGTTTGGAGACAGGAACTGTCCGAATGCTGAAAGTGTGTACAGCTGTTCTTTCATGACAAATATGAGGTTATGGACATGAGAAGATGTTTAATACAGTATCAGTTGTTGTTAAGGAGGAAAATTGTCCATGCAACACTCGGATCTGTGTTTCTCAGCATTCAGGACGCTCATAATCCAGACCAAATCTCCAACTCCATTTGCCAACCTCTAACCTCCACCATGTTTCACTGTTGCCTCCAGACTCCCATTATTGCACCGCTGTCCAGCCCTTTGACAAACAAACCACCTCCTTTTTTTTACCTGTTGCCATTTTTCAGAATCCGGTTCTGTTTTCATGTCAGAGGTTTGTTTTTGTGCAGCAATTCCTCCATGAAGACCACGTCTGACCAGACTTTACCAGACAATAATTGGGTATATCTGGATTCCCACTGGTTTGCACCAGTTCTTTGCTGATGGCACTGCTGGAAATCTTTCAGATGTCAGAGGGAAGTAATCATGATGTGTCTTTTATCCACTGCATTAAGTTTCCTTGACTGAACTCTGCGTCTGTGCTCCTCAACATCACCTGTTTCTTTGTACTTTGTACATCTTTATCCACAGGAGAAACCTTTGCTGATGCAGTAGATCTTCCTTGTGTCTTCTTTGCCATGGTGGAGGACCTGATAAAGGATAGGAAACTGTCTTCCACAACCTCACTTTAGTAGCAGAGTTCCTCACCTTGTTTCTCACCAGGTTTAAAACTCATACACAGCTTTTTCTATTTCATTTTATGACTGGGTTTCCACCTACATTTGAAACTGATGATTGTTAACACCTGCTTGGTGTCATTGGTTAATCAATACTCTGATCCTACAAAATCCCTCAAGTTGTATAAGCATCCAAAGTGCGAGTGGAAGAACTGAGAGATGAAAGGGAGGTCAGAGCGAAAATTTATTTCATTGAAATATTGATTCTGTTCTATATATATTTCAGATTAGATGGTGGAGGTGGTAGTTTAGAGGTTAAGGCAGTGGACTTTGGATCCAAAAGTTATGGGTTCACACCAATCTACCACACCTGTGCCCCTGAGCAAGGCCCTTAATCCAGTTTCTGCTCAGTTGTAGAAATGAGATAAAAATGCAAGTCAGTCTGGTATTTTTGGCATCTGCCAAATGCTTATTAGGAATCTGGGGTCAGAGATGATACAGCAGCCCTGGAGCAAGTAATAATGAGGTAATAAAAAAGTAATAAAAAATAATTATTATTTACAAGTGTTTGCAGAAGTGTCTGTATATGCTAATATACTGTACATATATGACATTAGCATGAGGTATTTTTGTAAAAATGTGGAAGACGGAGGATAACAAGTAGAATGTATATTATTATTACTATTATCAGGTGTGCAAAGAATACACAAAGTTACACATATAGAATAGAATAAAGTAGAATAGAATAGAATAGAATAGAATAGAATAGAATAGAATAGAATAGAATAGAATAGAGAAGAGTAGAATAGAATAGAATAGAATAGAATAGAATAGAGAAGAGTAGATTAGAATAGAATAGAATAGAATAGAATAGAATAGAATAGAATGAGAATAGAATAGATAGAATAGAGAATAGAATAGAATAGAATAGAATAGAATGAGAGAAGAGTAGATTAGAATAGAATAGAGTAGATTAGATTAGAATAAAATAGAATAGAATAGAATAGAATAGAATAGAATAGAATAGAATAGAATAGAGTAGAGTAGATTAGATTAGAATAGAGTAGATTAGATTAGAATAAAACAGAATAGAATAGAATAGAATAGAATTAGAATAGAACAGAATAGAACAGAACAGAACAGAATAGAATAGAATAGAATAGAATAGAAGATAGAATAGAACAGAATGAATAGAATAGAAGAATAGAATAGAATAGAACAGAGAAGAGTAGATTAGAATAGAACAGAGTAGATTAGATTAGATTAGAATAAAATAGAATAGAATAGAACAGAATAGAATAGAATAGAGTAGAGTAGATTAGATTAGAATAGAGCAGATTAGATTAGAATAGAATAGAACAGATAGAATAGAACAGAATAGAATAGAATAGAATAGAACAGAACAGAACAGATTAGAATAGATTAGAATAAAATAGATTAGAATAGAATAGAATAGATAGAATAGAGATTAGATTAGAATAGAACAGAATAGAACAGAGAAGAGTAGATTAGATTAGAATAGAATAGAATAGATTAGATTAGAATAGAATAGAATAGATTAGAATAGAATAGAATAGAGAAGAGTAGATTAGAATAGAATAGAATTAGAATAGAATAGAATAGAATGAGAATAGAATAGATTAGATTAGATTAGAATAGAATAGAATAGAATAGAATAGAATAGAGAATAGAATAGAAGAGTAGATTAGAATAGAATAGAGTAGATTAGATTAGAATAAAACAGAATAGAACAGAATAGAATAGAATAGAATAGAATAGAATAGAGTAGATTAGATTAGATTAGAACAGAGTAGATTAGATTAGAATAAAACAGAATAGAATAGAATAGAACAGAATAGAATAGAACAGAATAGAATAGAATAGAATGAATAGAATAGAATAGAATAGAATAGAACAGAGTAGAGTAGATTAGATTAGAATAGAATAGATTAGATTAGATTAGAACAGAATAGAATAGATTAGAACAGAATAGAATAGAGAAGAGTAGATTAGAATAGATAGAATAGAATGAGAACAGAATAGAATAGAGAATAGAATAGAACAGAATAGAATAGAAGAGTAGATTAGATTAGAATAGAACAGAATAGAATAGAATAGAATAGAATAGAATAGAATAGATAGAATAGAATAGAATAAAATAGAGTAGATTAGAATATAATATAATGGAATAGAATAGAATAATGTAAAATAGAATAGAATAAACCCAATTATACCTATGATTTATTTTATGACATGCTGTTTCCTACATGTGTCCCTAAGTGGCGCTATAGACCTGTGCACGCCTAAACCTGTCCTTGTGATTAAAACTTGTGTTGAATGTAATGATATTGTAATGTTTTTGTAATGAGTAATATATTTTATTGATTAATTTAAATGACATTTGATTAAAACCGGTTTTCTAACCAGCTCCTGCGCTTCCGGGTGCACTAGGCGTAGCCCCGCCCACTTTGTCGCTTTGGCCAATCAGAGCGCAGACGTGCAGCGCGCCAGTGTCATGGCGTCTCCCTGGGAAGGGGTCGTGTCTGCTGTTAAATAACAACATCCCGTGTCTCAGGATCACAGCGTTTTATCCTGCAGCATTGAATATATAGAATTATATAATATATTATCATATAGGACGTGGATATGGGGACAGTGCACGCGAGGGTAAGTGTAATTTGTGAAGGATGCATGTGAAAGCAGGTTTAGATCAGTGTGTGACCTCTTCTGCCCCATACCTACTGAACTGTTCTCCTGTGTTGGACGTGTATGAGTTTATCTGTCATGCATTTAATGCAGTTATACACATTGAATTGAACTGATGACACGTTTATTTTTTGCACGTGTTTGTCCTGTATAACTGTAGAGTATGGATCCTGTCCCAATGCATGGGCGAGACCTGGGCATTCACCCTGATGACCTGGAAGTGGTAGAAGCTCAGCAAGAGCCCAAGAAGGAAGTCTTGGAAAATAAAAATGTAAGTTTACCTTAAACATATACATTCATGGTCTGGTTGGACTCCTGCTTCACCCGAGAAGAGCTTCTATTCGGTTATGAGGTCTGAAATGCGTCTCAGTAGTTCTTCTGGTTCTTTAGGTTGTGGTGCAACACGTCAGCATCGAAGGCTTGGGGAGAACTAAAGAGGACTACCTGGGCTATGAGATCTCCGATGTCTTCAGTGCCAAGAATCTCATCGATGTAAGTGCAGAGATGAAGTGGAGACACGGCGGATTGATATGATTTAACATTGTCGTGTGTGTGTTTCGCAGGTGATGAAGAAATCCCATGAAGCTCGGATGAAGCTGCTCCGTTTGGGCATCTTCAAAGAGGTGGAAGTCCTTATTGACGTCTCGGAAGGTACAGCATCTTCGGACCAAATTCGTGGTGTAAATGTTATGTTCTTGATCTTGAAAGTACTCTGGTTCTCAGGAGATGATGCCTTGCCTAACGGTCTGGATGTGATCTTTGAGGTGACGGAGATGAAGAGGCTGACTGGCAGTTATAACACTATGGTTGGAAACAATGAGGGAAGCATGGTGAGAGAGAGCACATTGCAGATATACTGAAGATCAGTCTGGCAGCAAATAAAATGGAAGTGTGTATTTAATAAGAGAAGATGAAGATGGTGTGTATATGTTCCAGGTGCTTGGCATTAAGCTGCCTAACATGTTGGGCCGTGGAGAGAAGCTCACCTTCCAGTTTTCTTACGGGACTAAAGAGACATCATACGGCTTGTCTTTCTTCAAACCCCAGTCTGGTTGTTACGAACGCAAGTACGACCCTAGAAGTTCAAAGTCGCCTCATGAAAACGTTCCTTTTAACCAAATTCTTTTTATGTTCTTTCTTGCAGTTTCATACTAAACCTTTACAAAGTGACTGGTCAGTTTCCCTGGAGTTCACTGAAGGAGACGGACAGAGGAGTTTCCACAGAACTTAACGTATGTTTGGGTTGGATCGTACTCGCCGATAAGAGATTAATCAACCGGAAGGTTTTATGGATACTGGATAAAACCAAACAGAATATTCCATGTAAAATAGTATTGAACTTTATTACATAATAAAAACTGTACTCAGTCATAAAAATGTGGTAAATGAAATGTGTTATTAAATATAATTACACGAGTAATAAATTAACATCAGTGATTCGCCTCTAGGGGCCGCTCTCTCTCACTGTATAATGACAGCGAACTTTCTTGGGCACAACCCGGAAAAACTATCCATATGTATTTTTCGTGTTAGTTCCAGCGATCGGCCGTTCGGTGCTGATTAATCGGCAAAACCGATGAATCGATTGACCTCTAGGTGTATCGTGGCTCTGTTTCAGTGGTGCAGAAGGAAGTATTAGTGCCTCACAGCTCCAAAAAATAATTTCATTTTTTTTACAAATTTTCCAAAAACGAATAGATTGGGTACAGATTAAGCTATTATAGTGTTTATTCCGGATGATGATTTTTTTCCAGGATAGAGCAAAGATTTGAACACATTCTAATTTGAAGCAAACATGTGAGATATTACTTGGAATGTAACGACCTGACTGGTGGATTATTATACAAATAAAGAACATTAAAATTTTTCCTATTTGGCAGACACCATTATATAGAGCGATTTACAACTGAGCAGTCAGGGGGTTTAGGGCCTCGCTCAGAAATCCAGCAGCTTGCTGGCGCGGGGATTTGAACTCATGACGTTCCGATCCATAGTCTAATACCTTAAGCAGTCTTCTTTCTTCTCTCCCTCAGTTCCCTCTGTGGATGACCGATCACACACTGAAGTGGGAGGGTGTGTGGCGCGAGCTGAACTGCCTCGCACGCAGTGCATCGTTTGCCGTGCGAGAGGAAAGCGGCCACACGCTTAAATCTGCTCTCTCGGTGTGTGTGTGTGTGTGTGTGTGGGGAATTTTAGCACCATAGTCATCATGGTGCATAGGTTTGTTCATATTGGGTGTGGATTTCAGAAAACCGCATCCTGCATGGTTTTATTATTATTATGTGAGTGTGACTTATGACACAGAATCAATTTTAGACTCAAATCTAAATGTATTCAAATGTTGTTGTGTTTTTTTTGTAATTCTCCTGAAAATCTTTGAAACGTCTTTCCGCCACTGAAGCACACGATGGTGATCGACACCAGGAACTCTGCCATCCTTCCACGAAAAGGAGCCTTACTGCGGATCAACCAGGTGATCAAATATTTCCACATCTCAACGCGACCTTTGCCTCATGTATAAATGTTCTGTGCCGTGTTAATGAAGTAGGATTATTGGTTATGTTCATGCTAATTACAGGAGCTTGCAGGATACACTGGAGGAGATACAAGCTTCCTGAAAGAAGACTTTGAGCTGCAGTTAAACAAACCATTTCTCTGGGGCTCTGTAAGTCTATCTTGTTAGAAAAACTATTGGACATATTCGTTTTTTTATTTGACTCTTTTTTTTGATTCGCAAATCAAATTTAAAAATACGTATCCGCTCGGTTCAGGTGCTTTCGGCTTCTCTCTGGGGAGGAATGGTCCTTCCTATTGGGGATCAGCTCGTCTCCATTGCAGACAGGTACGTGTCATTTTGCATTTCACGCACTGTAAAATATTTCTAGTGCTGTATATGTGTGTATATATATATATATATATATATATATATATATATATATATATATATATAAAATTAATATTAGGGCTGTTAATTCGATTCAAATCATTGATTGTCGTGAGTTTCGTGATTAATCACAACTTAATCGCAAATTTTTTTTAATGTTTTAAAATAATTATGGTGTTTTACGTTAATCATCAGGACACCAAACGAAACCTTTGCTTTGTTTCCACACGGACGGTTTTGATTGCCGGATTGCCGGTAACTGGGCGGGTCGTTCCATGATAAATAGCTCTCCAGACCAGTGTTTGCTCTCTAAATCAGATTGTACCAAAAACTTATTGAAATTGTACAATGGTGGAACGTCAGTTCTGTTTCTAGTCTTATTTCTTTCATGTTGAATATACAAATTGTTTAAAAATTCTACATTTTTTAAAAATACATGAGTACATCAACGGAGGTTTTGGTGATGTTTCAGCGTTGTGTGCTTCGTAAAAGTTAATATTATTTTTTTATATTTCTCTTTTTTTTTTATATTCATTATAGTTTACATAGGTTGACAATTCTGATATACAGGTGAAATAATTTTCAAAATTAAATTATAAAATTTTTATGCGGCCCTCTAGCGACATCTAGTGGACATCCAGGGGGCTGCAGCCCCCCAGTTTGAGAACTGCTCTAAATAACACTGAATTGCAATTAACTTTGGACTAAAAGGTTCATGGATGTGTGTTGCTGTGTGTTCTGACGTCAAGGTTCTACCTCGGTGGTCCAACCAGCTTAAGAGGATTTGGCATGTACTGCATCGGTCCGCAAAGTGAAGGTCAGTTCCACTTCAGACGCTTCGTGTTGAAGAAAAAATCTGAATGATAAGAATCTCTTCTGTTTGTTTCTTTACCTGTTCAGGTGACTACCTGGGTGGAGACGCATATTGGGCTGGGGGGCTCCACTTGTACACGCCTCTTCCGTTTTGCCGTTCCCGCGGTGGTTTCGCTGATCTCTTCAGAACACACTTCTTCCTCAATGCTGGAAATCTCTGCAACCTCAACTACGGTCAGTGTGGCAGAAGTGCATTAAGTTTGGATTTATATTTCATTCCTTCCGTTAATTCACACCTTTGTGTCTCTTGGGTTTCCCGTTGTTTAGGGGAGGGTCCACACGCGCACCTGCAGAAATTAGCGGAATGCATTCGCTGGTCCTACGGCGCAGGAATCGTCCTCCGGTTGGGAAACATCGCAAGGCTAGAACTTAATTACTGCGTTCCCATGGGGGTTCAGAGCGGAGACAGGTACCGGCACGCGCATACAGAACACAACACCGGACAGGAACAACCCTGACTAAAAACATGAGGGAGTTTTTCCTGTTTTAGATGATCGTATTATTACAAATCTTTACAGCGTACAAGTATCGAGGAGTAAAGGAGCAAAAAATGTAATGCAAAAACAAAAAGATTTCATACGAGGTGGTATCTTATGAGTTTCGGTGCTCCCTGTGACTGTGCGTGCAGCCTCGTGCTGCCACCTGTTGGCATGTTAGAAAACTAGTCTTTTTGATACCACCTTGTATGATGTGATTTCTGTGTCTTCATGATCAGAGTCGTAGACAATTTCGTTTATTGGGTACCTCTAGACTTTTCTAGTAGATCTTTTTTCGCTGACGATGCATTTTAAGCAATTTTCAGTTCACTGCCTGAACGCAATTTTACCTCGTTTCACCTTCATGCTTTAGTTTCGTCTTGCGCCTAACAATTCCATCCCTTTTTCCCTATAAAGGATATGCGACGGCGTACAGTTTGGAGCTGGGATCCGTTTCCTGTGATGTCATCGCTGAGTCCTGGTGGCAGGAAGTGTGGGCCTGGATGGGGTGTAGAAATGCCAGAATGAGATCCCTCCTGCATGGGGCTTCATATTCTAAAGACAAAAATTCTTGACAATTGTTGGTTTTGTTGTGAATTAGGACCTGTTATTTATGTGTAATAACAGGTGCTGTATCCCGAAAGTGTGGAGAGACTTCAACTGATGATGTTCGCGTAAAGTAAAGGCACCCGATATAAAGTAAAACCTCGGCCAATGTTATTGTTTTATGATCTAAATTTATCAGAAGATTTCAGAAAATCACCTTGTGTTAAAATCCCAATATCGTATCGTGAACTGACTGTTCAGAGTAAAACCTTCTTCAAGTCCTTATTTATTATTTAAGTGAAGTGGTTCAGTGTAGAGTTCTGACTGTGGACTTCCTCCTTATCGCCCGAACACATAAAAGCATTGATTTCGTGTATTGACTTCTTTTCATTATGTAGCTTTTGTAAGTCTGCACAAAAACCCACCAGCACTGCTTTTATTGTGAGACCTCTTTAAAACTGTCAAGATGTACACCGAGTATGAATAAATCACATTTCACCCCCTTTCAAACTGCAAGCGTGTGATTTTCTGTTGGAATGAACTGTATTTATATTGTTATTACACAATTGTGCATGCGTTCGTAATTATACCCAGTCGACATCCAATTCAACTCAACCAGAACGTTTGTTTTTAATGAAAAAAAATTTACAAATCATTTAAAATGAGGATTTAATTAATGGACTTAATCAGCTGTACAGGAATATTTCTTATATACGGTATATTATTTCTTATATTAGTGTATAATGTCTGAATAGTTCAGTTAAACAGCGACCACATGCAGTTTAGCATCTACCAGAAGTGCAAATTGACAAGTGCAGATAAATATGCAAAATATGCAAATATGTACAGTACAGACCAAAAGTTTGGACACACCTTCTCATTCAAAGAGTTTTCTTTATTTTCATGACTATGAAAATTGTAGAGTCACACTGAAGGCATCAAGGGCTATTTGAGCAAGAAGGAGAGTGATGGGGTGCTGCGCCAGATGACCTGGCCTCCACAGTCACTGGACCTGAACCCAATCGAGATGGTTTAGGGGTGAGCTGGACCGCAGAGTGAAGGCAAAAGGGCCAACAAGTGCCAAGCATCTCTCGGGGAACTCCTTCAAGACTGTTGGAAGACCATTTCAGGTGACTACCTCTTGAAGCTCATCAAGAGAATGCCAAGAGTGTGCAAAGCAGTAATCAAAGCAAAAGGTGGCTACTTTGAAGAACCTAGAATATGATATTTTTCAGTTGTTTCACACTTTTTTGTTATGTATATAATTCCATATATAATTCCACATGTGTTAATTCATAGTTTTGATGCCTTCAGTGTGAATCTACAATTTTCATAGTCATGAAAATAAAGAAAACTCTTTGAATGAGAAGGTGTGTCCAAACTTTTTTAATTAATTATTTTAATTAATTAGAATATTGTTTAAAAAAGTTTATTTATTTTAGTAATTCAATACAAACAGGGGGAAACTGGAATATTATATAAATTCATCACACACACACAGATATATTTCAAGTGTTTATTTCTTTTAATTGTGAAAAAATCGAATGGATTGAAGTGAAACTTGCATTATAACCGAACCGTATAATATTCAAATAAAAGATTTCATGATTCCATTATTTACAATTTCATAATAAATATATATGATATACATCATAAAAGGAACACAATTCTTTTTTTATCTTAACTAATGCACTTTTACTTTCAACACAATTTTTCCAGTTCAATTAAACTTATTAATAGTAATATAGAAATGATACCATTTATAGTATAATGCTTTATAATGCTACGTAGGCTTTCAGCTGCACAGCCAAAAGTTTCTAATCTCATTATCCTTTAACGATTTTCCAAACGGATCTAAATTAAATACACTCCGTTACTTTTCTCAACTAGTCTCTGTTTTTTTAATTATATTTACATATAAAACAAAACATGATGGATATGAATTTATAAATAAAGGTTTAAATAAGTGGATTTTTTCCTCCCTTTATATCACATTGGCGAGCCAAATACAAAGTTTGTGATCTCTGGTGTGGAGTTTTGTGACAGTAAGAATATTTTGGGGGGATTATGGGGATCAATGACACTAATTCATTTGAGAGTCTGAAAGAAATAGATTTTGGATTCAGTACACATGTGCTCGTTTACAACCCCTGGTATAACCACTGTAACTTATAGAGATGAGGTAGAGTTCATATTACTGGATCTGGAAATCCAAACACAAACCCAGTGTGTTAATATCAGAACATGTTTTATTATAAAATATCTCTACACGGACAGATAGACAGACAGAGAGTAAATAACATGTATATAATTATAAATAAATAAATAAATAAATAAAGCTTTGTGAAGTGATTATGTGCAGTAGCTATTAAGCAAATACCAGTATTTATAAATCACCAGAGATTATATAATTATAATTCATTATATTATTATATTATATAATTTATAGATATATTACATATTATAAATAATATATCTATTTATTATATAATAATATATTTATCTTGTTATAGGTATATTATATATTATGTTATATACTATATATAAATGTGTAATAAGCAGTAATTAGTAACTCTTAGTGGAGAAGGTGGAGGAGTTCAGGTACCTGGTGTCAACAGTGCAGAGTGATGGAGAGTGTGTTAGAGAAGTGAAGAGAAGAGTGATAGCAGGAGTGATTTGTGATAGAAGAGTATCTGTGAGAGTGAAAGGGAAAGTTTATAGGACTGTGGTGAGACCTGAGATGTTGTATGGATTAGAGACAGTGGCATTGAGTAAAAGACAGGAGGTGGAGCTGGAGGTAGCAGAGCTGAAGATGTTGAGATGTTCGTTAGGAGTGACGACGATGGACAGGATTAGAAATGAGTTAATTAGAGGGACAGCGCATGTAGGACATTTTGGAGACAAGGTGAGGGAGGTGTGATTGAGATGGTTTGGACATGTGCAGAGGAGGGACATGGGGTATATCAGTAGGAGAATGCTGAGGATGGAGACACCAGGAAGGAGGAAAAGAGGAAGACCAAGGAGGAGGTTTATTGATGTGGTGAGGGAAGACATGCAGGTAGATTGTGTGAAAGAGGCAGATGTAGAGGACAGGGGGGTATGGAGACAGATGATCCGCTGTGGCGCCCTCTCTAATACTCCTAAAACCAAATTACAGAAAAACGAGTCATTTTCTAGTCTCTTTATGTGGATGCATGGAAAAAAAAATCAAAGGGGAAAAAGGGCTATTTTTATATATATATATATATATATATATATATATATATATATATATATATATATATATATATATATATATATATATATATATTTACTGCACAGTTTGAAGGGACGGGTCAGCTGAGGACTTGCAACTGCGAAGCGGGAGCGCGCACGTCCGCAAACTGTGACGCGCACGCACGATCACACAGCGTATATAAATCTGATGCGGCGAATCCAAACCGCAAACGCTCGCGAGCAGGTGTGTAGATCTCTGAGGGGAAAATAAACTATCGTCGATTTCATTCATTCTTTTTTAATTCCTTCGCCATGTTGTGGACGGTTTGTAAGGTCGTCAGGAAATTCTCCACGTCCTCCGTGAGTAAAAAACCCCACGCGCCTGTTCCTGTTCTCACCCTGACTGGTGTTTTTGTTCTTCTTCTTTTCTCGTTTTGCAAATGAATGAAAAACGAGCAGAGGCGAAGTGCGCGTGCGCTTAGCGAAAAGCATTAGTGCACGTGAACGAGATGTTATTAGTGTTAATAAAGAAGACAGTCGGTGCTGTGAGATTAGTGCCTTTTACTCAGTGTGTGTGTGTGTGTGTGTGTGTGAGAAAGAGAGGGTACGTGCACGCGCATAGTATAGTGCACGCGCTGGTTTATTTCCATTTTTCTCGCACGTTACAGTGCACAGTGTGTCGATGTCATGGATTTTCCATGTTGCTTTGGTGTCTTCTGTAGATCTTGGACAGGTCTACCAGTGGCCACGTTGCTACACACCCTTCTCTCTCTCTCTCTCTCTCTCTCTCTCTCTCTCTGCCTCAGAAATTCATGCATTGAGTTGCATCAGCAAGTGTCAGAGAGAGAAAAATGAGGCTGCAGATCACATGACTGAAGTGTTATTTATAACTGTTTTTTTTTGGTTGTTTTTTTATTATTGATAAATGCAACCTTAACGCTGACGTCACAACTTGTCAAACATCTGTCCTGCTCGTTTCCGGCTCTTATCTTGGGCGTCATTTCGAGGTTATCAGGTCGAGAAACCTTCAGGTCCCTGATGCATAACGAGAACCATAAAACCATCTCCTGCAGGCATCAACAACACACATGATCAGGAACACACACACACACATGATCAGGAACACACACACACACACACATGCTCAGGAACACACACATGATCAGGAACACACATGCACAGGAACACACACGCTCAGGAACACAAACACACATGTTCAAGAACACACACACATACACACACACATGTTTAGGAACACACACACATGCTCAGGAACACACATGATCAGGAACACAAACACACATGCTTAGAAACACACACACATGCTCAGGAACACACACATGCTCAGGAACACACACATGATCAGGAACACAAATACACATGCTCAGGAACACACACACATGCTCAGGAACACACACATGATCAGGAACACAAACACACATGCTCAGGAACACACACACATGCTCAGGAACACACACATGCTCAGGAACACACACACATGCTCAGGAACACACACACATGCTCAGGAACACACACATGCACAGGAACACACACGCTCAGGAACACACATGCATGGGAACACACACACTCTGGAACACACAGCGTTACTACACAGTAATTACTAGAACATCAGATTTCTTTTGTTCTTCTCCCATCAGACTCACTACCAGAATAAGCTGAAGCTCGCGCTCATTGGTCAGAGCTTGTTTGGACAGGAAGTGTACACCAGCCTCCGGAAGCAGGGTCATAAAGTGGTGGGTGTGTTTACTGTCCCGGATAAGGATGGCAAGGCAGACCCGCTGGGTGAGTGACGTCACCAGGGGGCGGGGCTTAGCAGCTCATTAACAACCTATTCAAGAGGGGTTTATACTGTATTGGTTAATTGATAGATTGTATAATTGGGAGAAAAAAGTGCAAATAGTAATGAATTAAAGGGACAAAAATGTGTATATAAAATAAACAAGTAGACCAATAATAATAACATAAATAATATAATCAATAAAAGAATAATAAAAGAACCTGTTTAAATGAAAATGTTTATGTAAAACTGTATTGCAATGTAATAATAATAATAATAATAATAATAATAATAATAATAATAAAAGAAGAATAAAGAAACACAGTGCTTGCTAGATTGTATAATGGGGTTATGGGTGTGTGTGTGTGTGGGGCTAATCTTTATTAAGAGACAAAATAAATAAGTGAATAAATAACAAAATATGTAAATAAACTACTAAAGTAAAATTCTTGAAACACTCAAATGAGCCTGTCTGGGCCTGAGCACCAGACTCACACAAATCCTTCTTCTGATCTTTAATGTGAACTAAAGCCGGCCTGTTAGAAACACCTTCAAGGAAAAGCGAAAAATTATCTAAAATAAAATTGCAATGGATCAAAAAAATGAAATCTTTAATAGTTTAAAGTATTAGATGTTTAAACTGAAGATGTTTCTCAGGAGTGTGTAGAGAAGACGAGTATGAGGCTCCATGTGAGAATGTAAATAGAAGTGTGTAGTGTGTGTGTGTGTGTGTGTGTGTGTGTGTGTGTGTGTGTGTGTGTGTGTGTAGTTTGTGTAGTGTGTAACGGGGGGTTGGGTGTCGCTGGTGTCAGTTTAACCAGCTGGCCTTCTCCATAAGGGTCTTATTGTTTAACAGAAAAGCAGGAAAAACACTAAATTGTCTGATATATTAAACACACACACACACACATACACACACACACACACACTTTCCTACATGTAAAAGTAAGTCCAGACATCCTCATATTCCTCACTCTTATAATATTATACCTTTTATATCACATTATTTTTATTGTAATTACTGACATTATTGTAGATTTTTAGATATTCATTACCAAAATAAAGTATAAAAAGTAGCATCGGATGAAAATCGAGGCGTCGTCACTCGCCGCTGACTTTCTGAAGAAATAAACGGCAAAGACTCTCAACAAAGTAAATACCGTTTCCCTTCACTCCGTCTTTATCATTAAAACCTTCAAACCAGTTTGTTTTTTAAATATTAGCAATAATTCGCTCTCGTAAATATCCGAAAATTCCAAAAACCACACGGTTCTATTGTAGTTTGGACTTTCTGACGCCGAGACGCAAACTGACTCGTGCAGTTCTCCAGCCCCCGTGCCGTCTTCCTCGACTTCAACTCCGTAATTATTGCCCTCATGTTTTTTTTTAATGTTTTCCTGGTTTTGCCCATTGTTAGGAATTTATACCCCATGGGAATTTACTCATATAATTTACTCATATAAATTCATAGGGGACCCAATAATTGTGGCAGATGACAAAAAAAAAATAGGGAACATAAACCTAAATTAAAAAAAATTACTTTTAGGATCAAACAGACTTCATTTCTAGTGAAGCCTCGTTCCAGGGTGGTTTCCCGACCGTTCCTTTTCTCTTATCAGACAGCAACACTGTGTGTCCTTATCTGACCTAAAACTGTTACTGTACTGAACCTGTTCATCAGCTGTGGTGGCAGAAAAGGACAGCACGCCGGTATTCAAATTCCCACGCTGGCGTGTGAAGGGGAAGCCCATCTCCGAGGTGGTGGACGCCTACAAGGCCGTGGGTGCGGAACTCAACGTCATGCCCTTCTGCTCCCAGTTTATCCCCATGAACGTGATCGACCATCCCCAGCACGGCTCCATCATCTACCACCCGTCTCTCCTGCCCAGACACAGAGGAGCTTCAGCCATTAACTGGTGTGGGACATCTGCTTATATATCTTTGTAGCTATTTGTTTCGATTCGATTGATCGGTTTTGCAGAATAATCGGTCCAGATAGTTTTTCCGGCTTTCGCTCGGGCGGTCATTACGAGAGCGGCCTCTAGAGGCGAATCACTGACGCCACGTGTTGAGACTGCGCGCTGCACGGAGAGCGCTGTGTTTATCACTTATGCATTTATCATTTAGATAATTATATTTATAAATGAATATGTTCATATTGATTTCATTCACCACATTTTTATGATTCAGTACTGTGTTGTTGTTGTGTTTTTGTAATACAATTCAGTTGATTAATTGATAATCGGTGAATACGATCCAACTCACTTACAGGATCTGTAACCCTATCGGTCGAACGCCATTTTTCACATCGTTTTTTTCTCCTAATTTGATCATTTGCACCAAAGTGCTGTCGTGTGTCGATTTACTGCAAATAAGGCGTGTGTGTGAATGTGCAGGACTCTGATCGAGGGCGATAAAAAAGCCGGTTTCTCGATATTCTGGGCTGATGATGGTTTGGACACTGGTCCTATCCTGCTGCAGAAGGAATGTCCAGTGGAACCTAATGACACTGTGGACACACTGTACAACCGTTTCCTCTTTCCGGAGGGAATCAAAGCCATGGTAAGACGAAATCTCTTTGATCGGTCGAGTGCGCTCGGATAGACTGAACCTACTGAACGTACTACGGATTTAAACAGGTGGAAGCAGTGCAGCTTATTGCAGACGGGAAAGCTCCCAGGATTCCACAGCCCGAGGAGGGAGCGAGCTACGAAGGCATCCAGAAGAAATCCAATGCCAGGGTGAGAACTCTTAACTCGCAGATGGACTCGCAGAGGGGAGGAAATATCTCAGAGCTTCGCTTCACAGTTTTATAGCCGTCGCTTTCTGACGAGGAGATCGCGGTTACTGTTTATTCAAACGTGACGCGTATTTCGGTTACTTACAGCAAAAAAAGGCGACACCAAATCGCGTGGGAGAATAGTTTTAGCAGAGATATCCAGTAGCACTGGCTTTATTGGAACATTTTCCCTTTATGTTTCTTAAAAAGAAAGTTCCTTCTGATGTTACTTCTCTTTTGGGTGGAAGAGCTTCATCTACACCTGGTCTAGCACAGTATTTGAAACAAATTGGGACCTGCAGGGTTTCCGCAGGGTCTTAAAAAATTCTAAAATTAAAAAATCTAAACTTTAGGACTTCAAAAGGCTTCAATTCTCTGTTCTATTAAATTCGCTCATTGAAATGTTTCTTTAGCGAAATGTAGTTTTTATATATTTTGACTACAAATGTGACTAAAATCTGACCAACATGCAACAGCCAAACAGCTTCCTGTTATATAAAACGTGTGAGTGTGTGTGGCGGAAACAAAAAAGAGAGAGAGAGTGAATGAGTGAAGCCGAGGGATGGAACTACTACTCGGGGTTTCTGTAGTTCAGTGTTCAGCGTCTGGAATGTCAGCTGCCGTGGTAACACTTCAGTTACTAGAGGCTGAAATAAGTAACAGGTGCAGAGGGTCGACTCGTTTAGCTCATCACCTCTCTCTCTCTCTCTCTCTCTCTCTCTCTCTCTCTCTCTCCCTAGGTGAACATGGCTCAGCCTGCTGATGTTATTCATAACTGGATTCGTGGCCATGATAAAGTTCCTGGAGCCTGGACCCTCATTAATGGAGAGGTGTGTAGACTTTTGCACACTGTTGTAAATGTAGCTATAAATACACGATTATTACCAGCGTCTAGTCCTGGAAATCCCATCAGATTTTAACTAACGTCTGCCTGCACACCGTCGTGTAGCTCGGCTAAATACACCCAACCTTCTGGAGAATCCTTTCTAGCAGTGTAGTTATGTAACTGTTCCTGCCAGCGTTGTGAGGACCAGGACTCAAATCAGGGACGACGGCAATCACAGTGAAGGACGACTTTAGGAACAGAGTTTCAGGATGGGTCAGGTTTTTTTTGTAGTCTGTAAATACAGAAAAACTGCAGAGAAACTCAGCAAAACAAACAGCACTTTACAGACTCAATAGTGGAAAGCAAAAATGTTTACTAGAGGAGGTTCCCAAGGAAAACAGGAGATATACCATGCTAACGTGAATACACACGTGGAAATTGAACGCAGGACATAACACACAGTTTCGGCCAAATCTCAAATTAATCTCGAGTACCAGCACACTAATATTGCATCCTTCATATTTCCAAAAAGTCTTAAAGGAAAGATACAGGCATACGCTCCCGGAGGCATGGCATGGGCGGAGCTAAAAAGCTTTTATGTGGCGATCGACTGTGAGCTGCAACGGCGCTATTCATAGAGCAGGAACAAGATCTTTATGGTCTTAAACAAACTCTGACGAACAATTAGATTGAGACGTACTTATCTGATCCAGAATCGGATCCCGAGCCTGAATATGTTCTTTTCGAGCAAGTTATGGCTCATGCTCTCGCTCTTCCGGGGGCAAAGTGCCCATACAAGGAATTCTGCCCTTCATGACATCATGAAGAGCCAAACTCTCGAGAGAGAAAAAAATGGACCAGGAAGGATCTTTTTTTAGAAAACGTGTGGATGTTTAGCTTGAGAATCTAACTCTTTAACAGTACATAACTCAGAATGCATAGAATCACGTTAGACCTCCCCACTTTAACTAGTTAACATGTGGAGGACAACATAGGGGAGTAATGGAGACCTCTGGTGGACAAAAGATGATATAATATAATCAGGGTCCTGAGAGAACCCCAGAATTCTGACAGGAACATACACTATGTAATGTGTTTCCCGTTAAACCCACCCTGCCGGGATATTTATTTTTTTATGCGTTGTCCTGATATACATTTAATAAGATGCGTGTCGTTGTGTGTTGTGTAGCCAGTGACGCTGTACGGATCATCGATGCTCAATGGTCCAGTTCCTTCAGGTCAGCCCCTGGAGGTAGAAGATGCGTCTCAGCCCGGCCTCATCACCAGCTCGGGCCTCGTGCTCTTCGGCATCGACGGGAAAGCGGTAACGCCCTCATATACACACGTGCACGAACGCTTTCTAAACACGTCGAATATAAACACGTTTCATGTTTCTCACAATGAAGTCACTTTCGTGCTGATATGCACAGCTACTGGTGAAAAGTCTGCAGTTTGAGGACGGAAAGATGATTCCGGCTGCCAAGTACTTCTCATCAGGAGAAACGAGCAGTGTGGAGCTCACTGAGGAGGAGAAGAAGATGGCAGAGGACATACGGGTATGTGTGTGTGTGTGTGTGTGTGTGTGCACAAGAGAAGAATGATTAAACACTCTTCATCTCATGAACATGCTGTAATCTGTTACAGGTGATCTGGAAGGGCATTTTGAGTAACGTGGCAGTGATTGAGGACACGACCGACTTCTTTAAGTCTGGAGCTGCGTCTATGGATGTGGTCAGGTATGTTCTGTTTTCACATTTACATTTTAGGAATTTGGCTGTGAAACAGTGGGGAAGTGGTGGAGAGATCAGTGGTAAAAGAGGGAGAGATCAGTGGTGGAGGATGGAGAGATAAATGGTAGAGGATGAAGAGATAATTTTAGGAGTGGTGAAGAGATCGGTGGTAAAGTGGTGAAGAGATCACTGAAGGAGGATGGAGAGAAGGATGGAGGCGTGGTGAAGAGACCAGTGGAGGAGGATGGAAAGATCAGTGGAGGATGGAGAGATCGTTGAAGGAGTGGTGAAGAGATCGATGGAGGATGGAGAGATCGGTGCAGGAGGGAGAGATTGTTGGAGGAGTGGTGAAGAGATCGGTGGAGGAGGATGGAGAGATCGGTGGTGGAGGAATGGTGAAGAGATCAGTGAAGAAGAATGGAGAGATCGGTGGAGGATGAAGAGATCAGTGGAGGATGGAGAGATTGGTCAAGGATGGAGAGACCGGTGGAGGGTGGAGAGATCGGTAGAGGATGGAGAGATTGGTGGAGGATGTAGGGATTGGTGGAGGATGGAGAGATTGGTGGAGGAATGGTGAAAAGATCAGTGGAGGAAGATGGAGTGATTGGTGGAGGATGGAGAGATCGGTGGAGGAATGGTGAAAAGATCAGTGGAGGAGGATGGAGAGATCGGTGGAGGATGGAGAGATCAGTGGAGGAGGTGGAGAGATCGGTGGATGAGTGGTGAAGAGATCGGTGAAGGATGGAGAGATCGGTGGAGGATGGAGAGTTCGGTGGAGGGGTGGAGGAAGATCTAGAAATAAATGGGTTTAGGATTAAGGAAGCTTTTTTGTTTGTGTTTTTTTGTGGCAGGTTGGTGGAGGAGACCAAGCAGAAGTGTGCAGGTGTCCAGCTGCAGACTGAGGACGTCTACATGGCTACTACCTTCCAGGACTTCATCCAGATGTTTGTCCGGCGTCTGAGAGGAGAAGACCAGGAGGAGGAGCTGGTCATAGATTACGTAAGTGTTCGTCGTTAACTTCATCCTGATGTGTGACCAAGAAACGTCCGTGTTCTGACGTTTCACCGTTTCCAGGCAACGAAAGACATCAATAACATGACGCTGAAGATTCCACACCAGTGTTTCATCAATGGGAAGTTTGAGGATGCAGAGAACGGAAAGACTTATAACACCGTCAACCCCACCGATGGCTCTGTAGGTCTCACACACACACACACACACACACACACACGTACACAACATATCCTCATGTTTTCTGAACGTTAATGTATCTCTGATCTTCTCCTGTAGGTGATCTGTAAGGTGGCATTTGCTTCCGTTGCTGATGTGGACAGAGCCGTGGCTGCAGCTAAAGAGGCGTTTGAGACGGGGCCGTGGGGCAGGATGAACCCTCGTGACCGGGGCAGACTTCTCTACAAGTACATCAAACTTCATTTCCAAAAAGTGCTTCATGTCCACATGGCTGATGAATGAAAGGAAAAACACGTTATATTGGATTTCCTTTCACTTGTCAATCAGTTCACGTTTTATTTGAGCGATTTCGGAAGCCACCTCAGATACCTGCCGTGTATTTGTGCAGGCTGGCCGATCTCATGGAGGAGCATCAGGAGGAGCTGGCCACCATTGAGTCCATCGACTCCGGTGCCGTGTACACGCTCGCCCTCAAGACTCACGTAGGCATGTCCATCCAAACCTTCAGATACTTCGCCGGCTGGTGCGACAAGATCCACGTACGTACGAGAGGCCGCGCTTTAGGTTTCGCTCATGATAATATAGAACGTCTTACACGTGCGTTTTATAACATCTTCCACAGGGCACGACCATCCCCATCAACCAGGCTCGACCCAACCGCAACCTGACCTTCACTAAGAAAGAACCTCTCGGGTGAGTAGATATTGGCGTTTGAAATAAAAGAAACACGAAGGATGAATTGTAGTAACTCTGAGGTTGCTCTTTCTGTGGATCTGGACCAGAGTGTGTGCCATAGTGATTCCATGGAATTACCCTCTAATGATGCTGGCCTGGAAGAGCGCCGCCTGTCTGGCAGCCGGAAACACCCTGGTTTTAAAGCCTGCGCAGGTAAAAACAAGTGTGCAGGTGAAGTTTGTGTTCCTGCGATTAGAGGAATTGATCAGGAACCGAACACTTGAACTTGATTGTGTCGTATTGTAGAAGCGGCCGAACTTTCGGGGAATAATAAAACTCTTGATACGAATCGTTCCAGGTGACTCCTCTGACCGCGCTGAAGTTCGCCGAGCTGGCCGTTAAAGCAGGCATTCCGAAAGGAGTCATCAACATCATACCAGGATCAGGTGACCACACCCCTGCTGCTCCCCCATATATAAACTATTTATAAAGTATATATTCATGCAAATGTATGACCTGAAACTTCAGTGATATTAATTTGAGCTCGTAGCTGTTGCTTGACATGTATGAGGACAGTGTGACAGACCAGTTCAAGGTAGAGGTTGGACTGCATCAAGGATCGGCCCTGAGCCCTTTCCTGTTTGCAGTGGTGATGGACAGGTTAAAGGGCGAGGTCAGACAGGAGTCTCCCTGGACTATGATGTTTGGGGATGATATTGTTATTTGTGGTGAGAGTAGGGAGCAGGTTGAGAAGAGCCTGGAGAGGTGGAGGTACACGCTGGAGAGAAGGGGAATGAAAGTCAGTAGGAGTAAGACAGAGTACATGTGTGTGAATGAGAGGGAGGGCAGTGGAGGGTTGCAGTTGCAGGGAGAAGAGGTGGAGAAGGTGGAGGAGTTCAGGTACCTGGGGTCAACAGTGCAAAGTAATGGAGAGTGTGTTAGAGGAGTGAAGAAAAGAGTGCAGGCAGGGTGGAGTGAGTGGAGAAGAGTGATAGCAGGAGTGATTTGTGATAGAAGAGTATCTGTGAGAGTGAAAGGGAAAGTTTAGAGGACTGTGGTGAGACCTGAGATGTTGTATGGTTTAGAGACAGTGGCATTGAGTAAAAGACAGGAGGTGGAGCTGGAGGTAGCAGAGCTGAAGATGTTGAGGTTTTCGTTGGGAGTGACGACGATGGACAGGATTAGAAATGAGTTTATTAGAGGGACAGCGCATGTAGGACGTTTTGGAGACAAGGTGAGGGAGGTGAGATTGAGATGTTTGGACATGTGCAGAGGAGGGACATGGGGTATATCAGTAGGAGAATGCTGAGGATGGAGACACCAGGAAGGAGGAAAAGAGGAAGACCAAGGAGGAGGTTTATGGATGTGGTGAGAGAAGACATGCAGGTAGATTGTGTGAAAGAGGCAGATGTAGAGGACAGGGGGGTATGGAGACAGATGATCCCCTGTGGAGACCCCTAATGGGAGAAGCCAGAAGAAGAAGAAGATATTGGAATAATGACAATAATAATTATATTAGTTTTATTGAAAAAATGATGATGATGATTATGATAAAATCTGTTTCAGGTGGTATGGTTGGACAGAGGTTATCTGATCACCCTGATATCCGTAAGCTGGGCTTTACTGGATCTACTCCAATCGGTAAACAAATTATGAAAAGGTATGTTCAATAGCTCACCGGCCACTTAAATAGGAACACCCTCATGCTGACAGCTCAAGAGCTTCGGTTTTTAGAGTCACCTCAACCAACACTGCTGAAGGAAACATCTCCTCCAGTTTTTTACACCCGCCACAAGCCTGGCATTTAAAGTTCTGCCTGTTAACATGATATCGTGCTCTTCTCCAGCTGTGCAGTCAGTAATTTGAAGAAGGTCTCCCTGGAGCTGGGTGGCAAATCCCCTCTCATTATCTTCAGCGACTGTGACATTGACAAGGCTGTGAGGATGGTGAGAACCAGGAAACGCAACAGGATCGAGATTACCGTAAACAGCAATTCTCAGGTTTATCTGATGTGTGTGTGTGTGTGTGTGTGTGTAGGGTATGAGCTCGGTGTATTTCAACAAGGGAGAGAACTGCATCGCTGCAGGCAGACTGTTTGTCGAAGAGTCCATTCATGACGAGTTCATCCGACGAGTGGTGGGTTCAAGCTCATGCCCATGATTTTTTCCAGAAACACGTTTCACAGAAGTTTGCCGTAGTTGTTAACGTTAAGGGTTATCTCACAAAGTAATCCACTTGCCCTTCCAAGGTTGAGGAGATCAAAAAAATGAAGATCGGCGATCCTCTGGATCGCTCCACAGATCACGGCCCTCAGAACCACAAGGCCCACCTCGACAAGTTGCTGGAGTACTGCGAGATCGGCGCGAAGGAAGGCGCCACTCTCGTTTACGGGGGGAAGCAGGTGGACAGACCTGGTAAGATTTCATTTACATTCACATGAACAGTATCAGAAGCACAGCAGCATGAACCCAAAACTCGTTTTTTTGTTCATCTCTGCAGGGTTTTTCATGGAGCCTACAGTCTTCACGGATGTCGAGGATCACATGTTCATCGCTAAAGAGGAATCTTTTGGCCCGGTCATGGTGGTGTCTAAATTTAAAGATGGGTAAGGTTCAAGCTTGTAGGAAACATCCATCCTAAAAAAAAAGAAAGAAAAAAACAAAACCTCTTCTCCTCTCAGTGATGTAGAAGGAGTCTTAAACAGAGCGAATGACACAGAGTTTGGCCTGGCGTCTGGAGTCTTCACACGAGACATCAACAAAGCCATGTATGTGAGTGAGAAGCTGGAAGCTGGAACCGTGTTTGTCAACACCTACAACAAGACGGACGTGGCGGCGCCTTTCGGAGGATTCAAGCAGTCCGGCTTCGGGAAAGATCTGGGTAAGAGCAGTGTATTGTGGGGGGAGGAGTCAGTGATGGGGTGCTGGTGTGGAGATGGTGCTGTGATGTCAGTCGAACTTCTGCCAGAGCTGATGTATCAGTAACCTCTGACCAATCACATTTAAGAATTCACTGTGGTATAAAAATACATTAGGGGTGTAACGACACACTTGTGTGGTACAGGACGTTCGGTACCGAAAGCAAATCTTGTTTTTTTTTTTATTTAAATTCGAATTTAAATGCGGAATTTGACGTTCCGCATTTAAATTCAAATTTATATTAAAAAAACAGATTTTCTCACATTTGCAGTACAAAACCAAATAGCACAGTGTCACTGTTTTATTTTTACTATTTATTTTCAAATGTAACTGTTGATGTTTACAAATGTTAATAATTATAATTAAATTTTTTTTTTTTTAAAAAGTCAAGCAATTAACATTTTTGCATTTCTCAGTCCAGGGATGTCAAAATAAAAAAAAAAATAACGAGCGCAGAAATCCGGCGTGATGCACGGATCCGGCAATTAAAACCGTCCGTGTGGAAACAGAGCAAAAGTTCCGTTTGGTGTCCTGATGATTTGCGTCGTGGAAAACACCAAAATTACTTTAAAACGTTTAGAAGAATAAACATAAATTTGCATAAATCATCCGTATTTGTCTATGCGCATGTTGATTATTAAAAACTTGAAGAGTTAATTTAAGGTGCATTCAGAACAGATACGAGTGTGCGATTAGGTTGCGATTAATCACGAGTTTACTCACGTCGATCATGTGATTATATATATGATATATAAATAAATCATATTAATGAGTGTTTCTGGCTGTTTTATAGGAGAAGAAGCTCTTCATGAGTATCTGCGGACCAAAGCAGTGACAGTAGAGTACTGAGAGAGAACATCTGGACTTTGTGCTGGACTTCGGCAGGCAGTCTATGGGAACGCAGGCCTCATGCTTCATCTGCCATCTTGCTCGGTTTTGAAAAAAAGAAAAGAGAAAACGCACTGCTACAACTCCAATTTTTGTGCCTACAGTTTTTCAGTTCTCGACAACACCGAGGCAACATCTGGATCCATGAATCGGTACGGCGTCCGAAGGTGCAGATTATGGACACTGCCAGAATCCGAAGGAGGATACGCTGCAGTTTTTATTTATTTAATCCGAGAAGGTTTTCCGTCTCTCACATAAATCTACACACAGCGCTTTTCCTTTCTTAATATATTCGAAAGCTATTTTACGTCATTGGCGCATTTTAAGAACCGAATCTTTCTACCTCACGGAGCATGTAAATTCAATTCAAATATACTTATTTTATTAAGAACGAAACAAATGATCCATCTTTTATATTTTTCAACTTTGCATTCCACACGTCTCGAATCGGCAAATGCGATGTTCTGAATAAATATCGAAGGATTCTCATCGTTCTGGACCGAACAGATAAACAAGACTTTTTTTTTTTTATCTGGGTTGCCAGAGTGATGTAATCCAGCTCAAGGCTGGAAATCCTCCAGACACCATTTTAGTTATTAAACGCACTACTGTAGTCTTAAAGGAAAAAATCCACCCTGAATGAAATCCTTTTTATCATCATTGAAGAATTTATTTAGGATTTTCTGGCTTAAACATTGCTGCTCTATTTTCCTACATTACCCATCATGCCATCTGAATACTCATGACGGTGGTGCATGTGGGATTAATGCAGTGCGATGCAGCGGCACTTTAGTTAATCTGGTTCTCTCTTCTGTTAAAAGTTCAACCAATACCACAGTCAACACTAGAAAATTGAGTGTCTGTCAGTGTTTGAGTTCTGAGGGCTTTGAGTCCAATCACCAACACCTCCTTTATAACTACTGCTCTAGATTTCATTACATTCATATGTAAAACCCGTGTTATTTCGAGCGAAACCCATGTCATCCCTTACGTTTGAGAATCTTTAATTAAGCACCTTATTGAAAGGTAGAAGACCAGTAAATTAGCACCATAATTACCATCCCATTTACCCAAACTGACCTACAACTGTCTCATTTTATATAAATGCATTTGAGAGTTAAAGAGTTTGCCCAGCGGTCTAGCCAGGGCAGCTTGGCCACGCTGGGATTTGAACTCACAACCTGAAGGTATGCATTTAAACTACCGAGCTACCACTTCCCGCACGTTTCAGGGTGGCGTTTTTCATTTATAGCACTATAAAAACCTAATGTTCATACTACGTACGTACACTGCTTATAAACTATCACTCCAACAGTATTTATTTATACCCATGTGCTACAGTGTGGGACACACCTGAAGATACCTGAACATGAAGTAGGCAACTTATTAACAAATCAACACTGCCTTCAGTACAAACTGTGCATGATGTGAGAAAACACGGTATTTATACGATCAAACAGCTTCTGTACACTGACAGTATTATATCCGTTTTTTTATCCATCAATAAACTGAATATGGATCACGTGTCTTGTTTCTTTCTTCTTCATTTTTTTCTTCATCTTCCTGGTCTAGAAATGATCTTCATTAGATCTTCATGGTGGGGGTGTAACGGTACACGTGTTCATACCGGAATTTTTCAGTGCACACGTGTACCAAATGCAGTCTTATTTTACGCAAGGAACATTTCAGTCACAATCTAAGTTCCCTCAGGACCGTATTAAGTGGCGGACCGCAAGTTTGTTTAGTGTCTGATGTGGGAGTTATTTTAGACTCCAACTTGTCTTTTGATAATCACATAAACCAAGTTACAAAAACAGCCTTCTTTCACCTTAGAAATATTTCTAAGCTAAGAAACATGTTGTCTATATCTGATGCAAAGAAGCTCGTCCATGCGTTCATGACCTCCAGAATAGACTACTGTAATGCGTTACTAGGTGGATGTCCTGCATCATTAATAAACAAGCTTCAGTTAGTCCAGAATGCAGCAGCCAGAGTTCTCACAAGGCCGAGAAAATATCACCATATAACTCCAATCTTCTCATCCCTACACTGACTTCCTGTTAAGTTTCTAATCCACTACAAACTACTGCTTCTTACTTATAAAACACTAAATGATTTGCCTCCATGTATCTCTCCAGTCTTCTAACACGCTACAATCCGCCACGCTCCCTGAGATCTCAAAACTCTGGGCTTCTAGTAGTTTCTAGAATGGCAAAGTCCACTAAAGGTGGTAGAGCATTTTCACATTTAGCTCCTAAACTCTGGAATAGTCTTCCTGACAGTGTTAAAAACATATATTTTTAGCAAAGCCTACACATAACACACATCACATATCATAACCTTGTGCTCCAGAACATCTGATCACATGCACATTATCAACTTGTGCTGTTAATATCATGAGCAGCAGCTACGCTAATTCCTCTCCACTGCTTCTCTTTCTCTCCCCATCCTGAGACATCCTGAGGTTGCTCCAGCTCCAGTCACCTCCCACCTCATGAAGATTATGGACCTTTGAAGAAGTCCGAACCATCTAGAGACGTACCAGTGCCAATTGGATCTATATGACCTGAATTGGGTCTAACAAATGTAAACTATTTAATAAAATTTTTTCAGTTTATTTAATTTTATTTAATCAATTTAATTAACTAATCAATATTTAAAAAAATATATGAATTTGAATTTGAAAAAATATTATTTTATATATTATTTAATATTTTTTAAAATGTAAACTGTTTAAACGTTAATGATCACAAATGTTAATAAACTGCATTAATTAAAAAAAAAAAAAAAAAACGATAAGCAATTTTATGTTTTGCATTTCTTCCTCCTCCCAAAACTGTACCAACTTAAAAACCCGAGGTACGAACCGCACCGTGAATTTAGTGTACCGTTACCCGATCCTGAATTAAAAAAGGTACACTATAAGGAAAAAACAACACGTGCATAAGAACAAATATTTTAATTAAAATATATGAATAACAAATTCAAACTTATAAAAATTATTCAAAATTATTATAAATTATTATCAATGTAAAGATATAGAAAAATTCTTCAATCAATTAAAATTCTGGTTTTGTATTCTAAAGAAAATTATCTTTAGGGTTCTGCATATTACTCAAAAAATCTTCATAAACTTGTTCCTCTTCAGTGCCATTTTCCACGTGAGGTTCTATATTATCAAAGAAGTTGTTAAAATCAATTAATTCATACGGCACACGCTGATTCTCCTGAACAGAAACCTGCAACACAAACAGACATGATTTATAGTACAACTGACCAATGCCTCATAGTGATCACATCTATCTATCTATCTATCTATCTATCTATCTATCTATCTATCTATCTATCTATCTATCTATCTATGTGTCTGTCTGTCTATCTGTCTGTCTGTCTGTCTGTCTGTCTGTCTGTCTGTCTATCTATCTGTCTGTCTGTCTGTCTGTCTGTCTGTCTGTCTATCTGTCTGTCTGTCTGTCTATCTATCTATCTATCTATCATCTATCTATCTATCTATCTATCTATCTATCTATCTATCTATCTATCTATCTATCTATCATCTATCTATCTGTCTGTCTGTCTGTGTCTATCTATCTGTTTGTCTGTCTGTCTGTCTGTCTATCTATCTATCTATCTATCTATCTGTCTGTCTGTCTGTCTGTCTGTCTGTCTGTCTGTCTGTCTGTCTGTCTGTCTATCTATCTATCCATCCATCCATCTATCTATCTATCTATCTATCTATCTATCTATCTATCTATCTATCTATCTATCTATCTATCTATCTATCTATCTATCTATCTATCTATCTATCTATCTATCTATCTATCTATGTGAATTACCCCCAAGGTTTCACCAGTATTCACCATTAAGATGTTCTCTTGGTCCATTCTGTATGATTTGCTCCCAGATACTACAATACCATTAAATCCCTTTGGATTTTCCTGACATTGAACAGGAATCTGAAATATGAAAACCACTCTGATTAATATGTATGAAATTAAATTTGTGTCACAATTACATCCACAATAAACAGGCTTCCAATAACAAAACGTACCGTATTTTCACTACAGTATAAAACGCATTTATCGAAGCCCTCTGGATTTTCCTGACATTGAACAGGAATCTGAAATACAAAACAAAATAAATAAATAAATAATACAATTTTGATTAATATGTATGTAGTTAAAGTAGTACAGCCTGGAAACACATCCCAGATAAACAGACTTCCAGTGAAAAAAAAACATATTTACGCTTTAGTAAATACACAGTAAAATCTCCAGAGCTCAAGACTGCATTACCGTTAGGGTTTCAGAGTTTTGATCGACAGGATCATCCACAAGATTTTGGCTGAATTCATCTTCATTATTTCCCTCTGGATTTTCATTCCACTGAATTGGATTCTGAAATAAATAAAGTAAAACAAATGAGAAGGTAAGAACACAATATAGAGCCGTCCCTCGATTTATTGCGGTTCGAATCTCGCGGTCGCACTTTATCACGATGTTCGATTTTTGGGGTGGCGTCCATTTATTGTGGAAATTCGTTTTTTTGTGATCGTTTTGGCACGTAACTACCGCGATAAACGGGGGACGACTGTGTTCTGATTTTGTGTGATTTCTTGTAGGGAATAAATTTATTCTCTGTTTTTACGCCTAATACTATTTATAATTGAAGTCTATCTGATAGATTCCGACTCCTAAACAACTCGTTAAAAAGTATACACAGGTAGTCGTCGACTTACGACCACAAGCCGTGGCGTACGACAGTGCGTACCAGCTTCCGGCAGCACTACCATCTCCGCGATTTTGAAAGATAAAGAAAGAATTCGTGAATCAAAATGGTGTGGAGATGATACAAATGGCATAAAATAAACAAATACTACTTTGATACTACTATTTTTATAACATCATTTCACAGTACCGTACATATAGCCTACTCTACTTACGACCAAATCGTGTTACAACCGGTCTGTCGGAACCAATCGTGGTCGTAAGTCGACGACTACCTGTGGCAGTACTAATCCATAAAGATGGCAGACACATTAAAATGTCCGGCACATGTAGGAAATGGCGGCTGACGGTGGATCAACATTTCTATTTTCCTCACAGTCACAGAGAATTCCCAAAATCTTATTTTCAGTTAATACTACAATAGTAAAATATTCAATTTACATCAAACAAATAATATACATCAATATTAATTGATTAGCATCTCTTATTTTCGTGTTTTGGCCTTGGGTGTTGGGCCTTTGGGCCTTGTTCTGGCGCTTGGTGAGGAAAAATGTATACGAACATGGTATCTTACAATACCGGCTCACACGGATTGTTTATTTGGCCACGATGACTAACATTCGATGTAAATATTCTTAAAAACACTAAAAAATTTATCAAATATACCGTAAATATATAGAGTACTAAATTAATTAGCACATTAGCAAAGATGCTAAGCAAAACAATCGATGGATGAACGATGTATATTTAATTCCAACTTAAATCAGTTATATGGAGGTTAAAAAAGCATAAGAATTTATAATTAATTGCTTGAGATAGTATTTTATATATAAAGAAATATATATATGTATATATACAGACCATATTGTCGTTCGGTATCGTCTAATTGTCGACAAAGTTTCACCAGGAAATGACGGCTTTCACTGTAAACACTATGTTTTTTCTGAAGACGTGGCAGTATGGCGGAACCACGTAACGATGACGAGTTATCATACGTGCCTATCAGGATCATGGTTAGGTTTATCGACCAAGTGCAATGACACACTCAAAGAATTTAATTAGCAACTCTTAAAAGTGCACTAATAACAACATATATACAAATAAACAATAAGGATATTATACATTTGGCGTACAGACAATAAAGATTAAACAAGACCACAATATTTACGGATATATTGATGTACTGAAATATATACTGAGTATTTCAGTATCCACTGGAGACATGGACTGAACTCCATACGAGTGAATTACTGTTGTTCAGTTTGATTAACATCATTACAAACATCATAAAGCTACTCGATCCTTCTAAAACTAAAACTGTGCTGATGGAATCTCTTTCTCCAGGGATTGTGTTCCTCACGCTGTATGATCAGAACCATCACCTTACCTTGGATTGGGTTTTTGAAGCTCATGAAGTTGATTTTAAATCCATTGCCTGTGTTTTTTAATAAATAGTCCATTGCCATTTGTTTTTAGTTCCTCAGAAGGCATGTAAAGCAGATGCAAAGGAAATAAAAGTGACACTGATTCAAGGTTTCCTGTCAGGCTTGTTTTAACGCCTCTGAGGTGTGGCCTAAACAAGATGTTCAGGAAGCTTGAGATGCATTTCATAACATCAAAATGGACATCATCCTGTATTCAAGGATAAATAAATCTGATTTTTACACCATGAATGTTCTTCAAACCATCACCACGATATCAGAGGCCAACGGTTGTTTAGGACGATTACCAAAAAGACCCAAACCTGTTTTAGTATGAGACAATGTCCCTGTGCACAAAGCCGGCTTCATGAAGATCTGCTTTCCATGGGTTGGAGTGGAAGATCTCCTGCTATAGAGCTCCAACCCCACTGAACATGATGAACTGGAACACTGAGTGCACTGCAGGAGGCTCCTCACTTCACCTACATCACTACCTGACTTCACTTTGTCTGTACAAAACTCCACAAAATCTAGTGGAAGATCTTCCCAGAAGAGTGGAGGTTACTCTAAGAGTAAATGTGGACTAATTGTGAACAGATGCACATACAGATGTTATAACCAGGAGTC
>NC_060901.1:2961012-3001012 GCF_014805685.1 Silurus meridionalis | reverse complement strand
AGGGAAAGGAGAAGTGTAGGAGAGTGGAGGTTCAGGTTGGTACTTTAAATGTTGGTACTACGACTGGTAAAGGGAGAGAGGTAGCTGATGTAATGGAGAGGAGAAAGGTAGATATGTTGTGTGTTCAGGAGACCAAGTGGAAACTGAAGGAGGAAGACTGTAGTTTGAGGTTCAGGGAAGAGGTCAGACAGAGGCTCGGTGGTGGTGAAGAGGTGCTGGATGATTGAGGAGCTGTATGAGAGGTTGAACACTAAGGAAGGAGAAAAGGATTTGTACCGATTGGCCAGGCAGAGGAACCGAGCTGGGAAGGATGTGCTGCAAGTTAGAGCAATAAAGGATGGAGAGGGAAATGTGTTGACTAGTGAGGAGAGTGTGTTGAGAAGATGGAGGGAGTATTTTGAGAAGCTGATGAAAGAGGAAAATGAGAGAGGGAGAAGGTTGGATGATGTATAGATGGTGAAGCAGGATGTGGATAGGATTAGTAAGGAGGAAGTGAGAGCAGCGATTAAGAGGATGAAGAATGGAAAGTCGGTTGGACCAGATGACATACCGGTAGAAGCATGGAGATGTTTAGGAGAGATGGCAGTGGAGTTTTTAACCAGATTGTTTAACAGGATTCTGGAAGGGGAGAGGATGCCTGAGGAATGGAGAAGGAGTGTGCTGGTACCGATCTTTAAGCATAAGGGAGATGTGCAGACCTGCAGTAACTACAGGGGAATTAAGTTGATCAGTCACACCATGAAGTTATGGAAAAGAGTAGTGGAAGCCAGGCTGAGAGAAGAGGTGACCATCTGTGAGCAACAGTATGGTTTCATGCCGAGGAAGAGCACCACAGATGCATTATTTGCTTTGAGGATGTTGATGGAGAAGTATAGAAAAGGTCAGAAGGAGTTGCATTGTGTGTTTGTGGATTTAGAGAAAGCGTACGACAGGGTGGAGAGAGGAGTTGTGGTATTGTATGAGGAAGTCAGGTGTGTCAGAGAAGTATGTGAGGGTGGTGCAGGACATGTATGAGGACAGTGTGACAGCAGTGAAGTGTGCAGTAGGTACGACAGACTGGTTCAAGGTGAAGGTTGGACTGCATCAAGGATAGACAGGTTAAAGGACGAGGTCAGACAGGAGTCTTCATGAATTATCATGTTTGCGGATGATATTGTGATTTGTGGTGAGAGTAGGGAGCAGGTGGAGAAGAGCCTGGAGAGGTGGAGGTAGACGCTGGAGAGAAGGGGAATGAAAGTCAGTAGGAGTAAGACAGAGTACATGTGTGTGAATGAGAGTGGAGTGGTGCGGGCACAGAGAGTAGAGGTGGAGAAGGTGGAGGAGTTCAGGTACCTGGGGTCAACAGTGCAAAGTAATGGAGAGGGTGTTAGAGAAGTGAAGAAAAGAGTGCAGGCAGGGTGGAGTGGGTGGAGAAGAGTGATAGCAGGAGTGATTTGTGATAGAAGAGTATCTGTGAGAGTGAAAGGGAACGTTTATGGGACTGTGATGAGACCTGAGATGTTGTATGGATTAGAGACAGTGGCATTGAGTAAAAGACAGGAGGTGGAGCTGGAGGTAGCAGAGCTGAAGATGTTGAGATGTTCGTTGGGAGTGACGACGATGGAAAGAATTCGAAACTAGTTTATTAGAGGGACAGCGCATGTAGGACGTTTTGGGGACAAAGGGAGAGAGGCCTGATTGAGATGGTTTGGACATGTGCAGAGGAGGGACATGGGGTATATTGGTAGGAGAATGCTGAGGATGGAGGATGGTGTGAAAGAGGCAGATGTAGAATACAGGGGGTATGGAGCCGGATGATCCGCTGTGGTGACCCCTAATGGTAGAAGCCAGAGAAAAAAGAAGAAGATTGAAGTCTATCTGACAGATTTCTATTCCTTCTAAACAACTAGTTACAAAGTATATTTATTTTAATGTTTTTCTTTAAAAACTTCCATCACATGACACTACAAATCCAAAAAGATGGCAGACACATTAAGATGCCTGGCACATGTAGGAAATGGTGGCTGACGGTGGAGGAAAAATTTATACGCACATGGTATCTTACAATACCGGCTTACACATCCATCCATCCATCCTTCCATCCATCCATCCATCCATCCATCCATCCATCCATCCATCCATCCATCCATCCATTCATCCACTTCTCTGCTGCCCTAAACACTATCAGAAGCACTGCCCTACATTTACAACCTAAATTATAATATTTGTTCCATGAAATTTTATGAATTTAGTTCCATCAGTTTATTCTCTTCATTTCATAGCGTTTCTTTCGGCTGCACTGCTTCCAGTACGTGTATGTGGATATTAGATTTTTTGTCCAATCACATTTCAGTCTCTATGTGCTGCCATGATTCTGAATCTGCCCAGGACCTTCAGAATCAGTAGTGCCGGCCGATGTACCTTAGTCTCTATTATCATTGGGTCTGTTTCTTTAACCAATCAGATTTCAGATTCTCCTCAGAGGGCAGCTCGCTGGCCCAGAATAGCGTCAGCATTTTTCCGTCCTCTGATTGGTTGGTCAGAGGGAAACTGTTATAGCCGAGTTCGACTGGTAAAACACGTGTGTAGCTCTGCACACATTAATACATCAGAGTTCGACTTGTTTACACCCACAATGGCTGATGGAGAAAGAGAAATTGATTTGGTCTCAGACATACTTAAAAATCCATTTTGAAGAAAAGCTAGACATCGTGAGGAGGTTGTCCAACCCCGAAGCTAGCTAGCGTGTCTCAGCCCGGGAAAGGGTTTGTTCACCACTTCCAGATCAGTGAATACGAGCGGTACCACTGGATTACAGCCTCTGAGGGGCGCTGCACATTATGAGTCTGCATCTCTGGTGAGTAGGTTGTATTTTATTTACATTTTAATGTTTTTGTCATGTTATTATACAAATATTGATTTTGAACTGCTCCAGATGATGAAGGTGCACAGTTGCAGTTGTAGTGTAGATGTTTGGAGCTTGTTTTAATAAAATGGTTTTCACCCTCAATATGCGAAATGTCTATCAAGTATATCTTAAAGATGATTTCCTGAATTACCCCCAGGGTTTCACGATGCTCTAAGGTTTGATCATCAGTATCCTCTACAAACACGTCCCCCAGGTTCAGACTGTAGGATATGTTTTCGAATAAAACGCATCCATTTAAACCCTCTGGATTTTCCTGACATTGAACAGGAATCTGAAATACAAAACAAAAATAAAAAAGTAATAATAATTAAAACTTGATTAATATGTATGTAGTTAAATTAGTATAATGAATACATTTATCGTTAGGAATTTTCTAAAAACGTTCATTAGGGGGCAGTACTAATCCATAAAGATGGCAGACGCATTAAAATGTCCGGCACATGTAGAAAATGGCGGCTGACGGTGGATCAACATTTCTACTGTATACACACATGGTATTTCACAACACCGGCTCACACGGATTGTTTATTTGGCCACGATGACTAACATTCGATGTAAATACTCTCAAAGACATACTGTAATATATAAAATACTAACATTAGCACATTAGCACAACTTAAATCAGTTATATGGAGGTCAAAAAGCACGAGAATCTCAAATGAATTGCTTAAGATAGTATTTTATATATAAATAAATAAATATATATATATATATATATATATATATATATATATATATATATATATATATATATATATACAGACCATATTGTCGTACGGTATTGGCAAATTGTTGGCAAATTTGTAACGGGGAATGCCCGCGTGCGCCATAAACACTTTGTTTTTTTCTGAAGATGTGCCAATAAGGCGGAACCACGTGACGAGGAGGAGTTATCTTACCTATCAAAATCATTGTTAGGTTTCGCGACCAAGTGCGTTGACACACCCAAGGAATTAGCGACTCGTAAAAGTGCACTAATAACAACATATATACAAATAAACAATAAGGATATTATACATTTGGCGTACAGACAATAAATATTAAGCAAGACCACAATATTTACGGATATATTGATGTACTGAAATATATACTGAGTATTTCAGTATCCACTGGAGACATGGACTGAACTCCATACGAGTGAATTACTGTTGTTCAGTTTGATTAACATCATTACAAACATCATGAACCTACTCGATCCTTCTAAAACTAAAACTGTGCTGATGGAATCTCTTTCTCCAGGGATTGTGTTCCTCACGCTGTATGATCAGAACCATCACCTTACCTTGGATTGGGTTTTTGATGCTCATGAAGTTGATTTTAAATCCATTGCCTGTGTTTTTTAATAAATAGTCCATTGCCATTTGTTTTTAGTTCCTCAGACGACATGTAAAGCAGATGCAAAGGAAATAAAAGTGACACTGATTCAAGGTTTCCTGTCAGGCTTGTTTTAACGCCTCTGAGGTGTGGCCTAAACAAGATGTTCAGGAAGATTGAGATGCATTTCATAACATCAAAATGGACATCATCCTGTATTCAAGGATAAATAAATCTGATTTTTACACCATGAATGTTCTTCAAACCATCACCACTTTATCAGAGGCCAACGGTTGTTTAGGACGATTGAACTGTTTGATTGAACTAGGAGACCCAAACCTGTTCCACTATGAGACAATGTCCCTGTGCACAAAGCCGGCTCCATGAAGATCTGCTTTCCATGGGTTGGAGTGGAAGATCTCCTGTTATAGAGCTCCAACCCTATTGAACATGATGAACTGGAACACTGAGTGCACTGCAGGAGGCTCCTCACTTCACCTACATCACTACCTGACTTCACTTTGTCTGTACAAAACTCCACAAAATCTAGTGGAAGATCTTCCCAGAAGAGTGGAGGTTACTCTAAGAGTAACTGGACACCTGACCAAAAGATTGGTATGTGCATCATTTTGGGCTTCGAAAACCTCCATCTTTTGGGTTGATGTTCCACTAGATTGTGTGGAGGTTTGTGCTCAGTGGTGTTAGTAAAGTCAGGTAGTGATGAAGGTGATGAAGGTAAAGAAGGTCAGCATTCCAGTTCATATGATTTTACCTGGATTGGGTTGAGGTCAGAGCTCTACAGCAGGAGATCTTCCACTTCATCCCACGTAAAGCAGATCTTCACGGAGCTGGTTTTGTCCACAGGGGCATCGTCATGCTGGAACGGGTTTGGGGTCTCCAAGTTCGAGTGAAGAGAAAAATTACACGCTGGATTGATTAAAAATGTCAGAAAAGGTCACATGGACAAACATCTCCTCCATTGTCCTCACTGTATATAATCACTGTAATGTTTATATTCATATTGTTTTTTTTATATTTATCAGTATTTATTTATATCTATCATAACCGTACCAGCCTGAACATATGTAAATATTTTACACTGCTACACTGCATTTCCATTGCCTTGTACTGTAACTTGTGCAACAACAATCTAATCTAATCTAATCTAATCACAGCAGTAGAGCCTCACAGAATATCGACCGAGTCGTTTATTGTAATACCTCAGTATTAGAGCTGAAACGATTCGAGTAATTACAATAAATTACAATGAATAAAGTAATTACAGTATCTACACACGGAGCATTGTTTCCCCACGGACGGTTATTACTGACGCACCACCCGATAAACTCTGGAGCGCTCTGGACAGGTAACATAGAAGAGACAGTGCCATGCCCTCTGTAGAGCCAGAAAGCTTTCAAAGATTCAAATCGGCTACAATCAGAAGAATCACATGGTATTAAACTGAGACTCTGATCCCTGGAGAGAACTCTGTCTAACAATCAGCTCTGGAGGAGACGGAAGAAGACGGATAAAGCAGAGGATCCTCGTTCATACACCAACAGCTTCACACTTCAGCACGTCAACATGGTCACCGGTGAAGACACCAGAAATGCTCGATGTCGGAATTGCAAGAAAACATTCCGGAATTGAGAGAAACAAAGTCGGAATCTGTTAGAAATAACCGGAATTACAAGAAATAAAGGCGCAATTGCAAGAAAAAAGTAATTGAGAGTAATGAAGTCGGAATTGTGAGGAAAAAAGTCGGAATTAGGTGGAAGAATAATATAATACATGACAAAGTTTCTAAAGTTTGTGATCATTTCAAGCTAAAACATAAAGAAAACACCAGACAGTGCGTTTCCTATTTATTTATTTATTTATTTATTTATTTATTTAAAGAATAATCTGAAATGTATTTGTATTGATATTTAGATTAGAATTTTGCTGTAATGTGGCAATGAAATGCACTAAATGGGTTTAGTTTTCACAGATATTCTTCATTTCTGCAATAAAAATTAATTTTTTTCTAAAAAAGTCAACAAATGTCTTTTATGCAACGTGTTTTATTTTCTTTATATTTATTGTCGCTCTTTATTAAAGAAAAACTACTTCTTATCGATGAATGGATGTAATAATCAGTGGAATACTGGATTACTGAAGAACGGAGTGTTATTAAGAAGTGCTTCAGTCTGTTTTGATTGATTCATGAAAATTGTTTATTAGGAGCCAAATCAATAAACACTAAGGAGTTTTTTTAAAGGAAACATTTATCGGGATGAAGAAACAATCCCAGGTGAAGGTCTGAATCAGAGATTTAAAAATGTACAGAAGATGAAGATCGAACAAATCCCTGATAAACACGTAACCTGAGACGAAGACTTTCCCTCGAACCTGCATCACCACATGTTCAGTCAAAAGGGACAAACAAAACAAAAAAGCACTTTATAGTCATCAAATATGTCCATCACAACACGTGTGCTCCATTTCAGGTCCATATTTACAGAGTAATAATCCCCAGAGTCTCTCTCTCTCTCTCTCTCTGTCTCTGTGTGAGGAAAAGCGTAACGGAAAGCCATCAGGAGATGTTCTCCTTCACTCGCCATCTTTTTCTAGCACTTCAATCTTGGCTGTTCGTTTCCGGTTGCCAGGTAGTTTCAGCGTTTCCGTATCAACGGTCTGGTCGTCCGAGCTCTCCTCCTCAGATGACTCCTCTTCTTCTTGGCTGCTGTCGGAGTCCTCCAGCTCCACCAGAGCGACATCCTGATGAGGAGATACACATGCAGAGTAGAAACAGGTTAGAAGGACAGGGCTTCCTCTGATGAACTGGGTTTTAATGTCTGATAGGAGCAATTATTGTGCTCTAATGTACAGGTGACAAATAATGATGATAAAAAAAGTCAGGAAATGTGCATTAGAACTTTTCAGGGTCTTCAGCACCACAACGGTCCATACAATTATTACAGAAGAACCTACAATGATGCAGAGTCACTGCGTAATCAAACGAGGTCAGGAAAAGGTTTGGACCAGATCTTACCATCTCTATGACCTTTTCTGCTTCCTCAACACTCTCGATGTCAAAGTGACCTGCAGGAAGGTTCTCCATCTGCTGCTTTAATGTCTCATTAGCAAGGGCCATTTGAGGCAGGAAACACTGGAGCCGGTCTAGAACTAACACACACACACACACACACACACACACAGAGATTTAAGCATTATACAAAGATCTGAAGATGAATTCAGTCAGAGACGAGTCCAGACGTCCTCACCACTGCTTCTCGGGACCTTTTCCGTCTGCAGGGACGATGCGCGCGTGGATTTCAACAACAGCTTCTCGTGAAGTCCTGCGAAGGAGAAATAAAAAATGTGTTCAGGTTCAGCGCAAGAACACCATGTGTGAGACTGTGAGAGAAGGTCTGAGGAGAACGGCAAAGCAGGAGGCCACGAGCAGAAAAGCATCTCAGAGCCCAACACACAAACCTGAGGTGTGCCTTTATCATTCCTTCTCGACCGCCGGTCTTTGAGACGGTATCTACATTAACCATTTACGCCGTTCAGTAGATGCCTTTATTCAGAGCGACTGATTTATACTACCGAGCAGCGATGGGGTCAAGGGCCTCACTCAGGGGCCCAGAAATGGCAGCTTAGCGTGAGTGGGATTTAAACTCACGACCTTTCAGATCCAATGAATAATTAATAAACTAAAACCTCTCCAGATATGACCAGATATCACTGAGGTGTTGAAAACTGTGTGTGGCTGATGGAGTGACTAAAACAAGCCTAAATATGAGTTACAGTCACTGTACATGGAAATACATGGATATATTTCTACTAGACAAAAAAATAAACCCTGGTCCATGTTTTCTGATCTTTTTCTCCCGACACAAGCTTTTTTGGGGGATATTATTATTCTTGTCCTCTAATCATTTATGTCTGCTGTAGTTTGCACCAGTCGCTAATTAAAATCCTGCACCGTGAAGCAAAATAAATAAACCGCACGATTTTCTCGGTTTTGTGAATAAAGCGCGTTACCGTGTCCGTGTCCGTGTCCGTGTCCGTGTCCGTTCCCGCAGACCAGCAAATCCTGAGAGGTGCTTTTAGGGCTCTTAGTTTTCTTTTCATCCATTTTTTCCCACTTAATGAACTTTCGGCAACATGTGCGATGTGTTTACTGAAGCGACTTCCGGGTGAAAAGTGAAAGAAGAAGAAGAAAAGAAAAAAAAACAAACAAAAAAAAAAAAACTATAGAGCGCCCTCTGGCGGTGAGCTGTATGAACATACATAATATAATACTGTACGATACGATACGATACAATACAATACAATACAATACAATACAATACAATACAATATAATATAATATAATATAATATAGTGGCCAGCAGTGCATTTGGTACCTGGGCCTTCAGTGGGGACGTACCAGACTTAATCCACCTCTTAATACCACCACTTTCACGCAATTATAAAAACCATCAATACTATACAAAAAACGCAATATAACAACGCATGGCATTACAGAGAGAGAGACATTTCACATATGAAGGGTGAAAACCATTTTACTAAAACAAGCTCCAAACCTCTACACTACAACTGTAACTGTGAATCTTCATCATCTAAAGCAGTTCAGAATCAATATTTGTCTAATAACATGACAAAAACATAAAAATGTAAATAAAATATAACCTACTCACCAGAGATGCAGACTCATAATGTGCAGCGCCCCCCAGAGGCTGTAATCCAGTGGTACCGCTCGTATTCACTGATCTGGAAGTGGTGAACAAACCCTTTCCTGGGCTAAGACACGCTATCTAGCTTCAGGGTTGGACAACCTCCTCACGATGTCTAGCTTTTCTCTTCCTCCATCAGCGATTGTGGGCATAAAAAAGTCTAACTCTGATGTATTAATGTGTGCAGAGCTATACACGTGTTTTACCAGTCGAACTCGACTGTAACAGTTTCCCTCTGACCAACAAATCAGAAGACGGAAAAATGCTGACGCTATCCTGGGCCAGCGAGCTGCCCTGTGAGGAGAATATGAAATCTGATTGGTTAAAGAAACAGAGCTATTTATTAAGGAGACTGTTGTAAAAGTCCAGCAGTACTGACTCTGAAGGCTCTGGGCAGATTAGATCGACATGGAAGCACATAGAGACTGAAATCTGACATACACGTGCCAGAAGCAGTGCAGCCAAGAGAAACGCTATGAAATGAAGAGAATAAACTGTTAAATTATACAATTTCATGCAACAAATATTAGAATTTAGGTTGTAAATGTAGGTCAATGCTTCTGATTGTGTTTAGACCAGCAGAGAAGATTTACTGACCCTTACCTCATGCCAAATATATATAATATATACAATATAATATAATATAATATAATATAATATAATATAATATAATATAATGTAATATAATGTTTTATAATAAAATGTAATATAATGTGGTTCAGAATATTTCTTCATCTTTGGGTTTTAAATTCATTCATACACCCATGCAGTTGAGGGTTAGGGGCCTTGCTCAAGGGCCCAGCATTGACAGCTTTGTGGTGGGATTTGAACATACAACCTTCTAACCAGAAGTCCAAAATCATAAGCTTTGAGCTCCCCTTTCTCCAAAAGTGTGTGGTCGAGAACTCGACTTCATGATGACTCGAATTGAATTAGTCAGGTGCTGTTGTAGGTGAGAAGGTGAAGACGCCTGAGGTGCAGGTCTCCAGGTGGAACTGGAACATCAAGTGTCTAAAACACATTTGGTTTTATAGCGTTTGTTAGATTTGGATTGATTCTGGATACACTGAGTCAGAATTCTTGGCACTCAGGTATGCAGTATCTTTCTCCACTCATGAAACAGGATCTGAGGTGACCGGTCAGGGACACCAGACTTACTGCCACGTGACTGATATCAGTCCAGGGTTTTGTTTGACCTGCACGTCAGTTTTTCCAGAAATGTTGCATGTCCTGAATTTCAAGTGAACCTTTTAACATCAACGTTATGATCCTTTTTCAATACATTTTAATGTGAGTTTATTAGTTTGTTTTGTTTGTTTTGTTTGTTTTAAGCCTTTATTTAAACCACTTTTATAATATTATATTACATATTATTTTTTAAAGTAGTATGAGCAGTTCTAATTCAAATCACAGGATTATTTTAATGAATTTATATAAACTACAATAAACAGATTTTCCATTAGAAAAAATAAATAAACAAAACAAAATAAAATAAAAGGTATTTTCATTATTTCATTATTTAAATTAATAATTTGAATATATAAATTACATTCAATTTAATTCAATAAAAATAATTATATTATAAGTAAAACAACAGCAGTAATTAGAAACCTGTGTTTGGGATCAAAGTTAGTACAAAATCTAATAAAATAAAATCATACAAATATAATAAAATGCAATTTTATTATCTTTATGTTATTAAATAAAAAATAATCATTAAATTAAAGTATAATTAAATTAAATTAAATACAGTCAAAATTTATATGTTTGAGTGAAACAACAGCAGTAATAGGAAACCTGAGCTCGAGATGAAATCCACCAACATTTTTAGTACAAATTTATTAAAAAATATATAAATAAATTAAAATAAAAGATCAATGTTTTTTTTTTTTTTTTTTTTTTCGTATTTTAACCTTAATGACTTTTATTTTATATTTTTCCGGGGATTGCAGGTTTCACCTCTCGGCTGCGATGACGTCACGCCACATCACATCAGTGCCAGAACTGGGAAGTCCAACATTTCCACGCAGTTCTGTTCCACTTTATACAGGTTTGTACTCAAAATAAACAGTTTAGATTTTATTTTTATTTATAGAGAACAGCTGTAAATTCTTCTAGCGGCTGCTGAAGGCGAGAAAAACGAGTCGTATTTTTATAGAATGTTGTATTTTTTGCTAATAATGATGCTAGCTCAGCTGACTGGTGTTTTTATTTCCTTTACTTTCACTTATGACGTGTTTTTGGCGGTTAAACGTCTTTACAGTAAAATAAAAGCATTTCCGGTGTGTGTGTTTATGTGTAGTGTGTGTTTTAGGGAGAATTCTCGTTTTCTTATGGCATCTCCAGCATCTCACAAATGCAGGTATGGAAACGTCTCAATCCGCGAACTAGAACCCGAAATAGTGTACAAAAGTACTGTAGTGACGTCGTATGCGTGCGGCCCAGACAGTAGTATTCGGTTGAGGACGTTTCCTGAGTAGATCATGAGTCCGGAAATGGAACTCAAATAGACTACCAGGACCGAGAACCGTCCCATTTGGACCTTCGATTCTCTAAATCCCACAATTACAATTCCCCAGGATCTACAGAGGATCACAATTCCAATGATACCAGGAATCATAATATCTCTAGGATCTACAGAGGATCACTATTCCTGGGATCCCAGGATCTACAGAGGATCACTATTCCTGGGATCCCAGGATCTGCAGAGGATCACTATTCTAATAATACCAGCATCATAATTTCCCCAGGATCTACAGAGGATCACTATTCCTGGGATCCCAGGATCTGCAGAGGATCACTATTCTAATAATACCAGCATCATAATTTCCCCAGGATCTACAGAGGATCACAATTCCAATGATACCAGGAATCATAATATCTCTAGGATCTACAGAGGGTCACAATTTCTAGGATCCCAGGATCTACAGAGGATCAATATTCCTGGGATCCCAGGATCTACAGAGCATCGTGATTCCTAGGATCCCAGGATCTACAGAATCATACCAGAATCATAATACCCCTAGGATCTTCAGAGGGTCACAATTCTTAGGATCCTGGGATCTACAGAGGATCACAAATCTTAGGATCCCAGGAGCTACACAGGATCACGGTACTTAGGATCCTGGGATCTTCAGCGGATCACGATTCTCAGGGTCCCGGAATTATAATTCCGCAGGATCTACAGAGGATCACAATTCTTAGGATCACAAATTCTCCCAGGATCTAAAGATGATCACTATTTTTAGGATCCCAGGATAACCCCAAACAGCTTTCTTGTTCTTTCTTGTGCTTCTTGTAGTCAGGAAGGTCACCATGCCCAGGATCTCGTTTCCAGGACAGGATGAACCTGTGCTCTAAACACAAAGGCGTTGGTTCTGTGATGAAACGTCTTTAGAGATTCCATTCATTGTTTTGCTTTTTGAACTCGGACTACAGATTGTTTCTGGTTTGGGGCTGGTCAGGAAATGATTCCAAAAAAATCAAGTGTACTTCCTGGAGTGATTTCTTCTTATCATGTGAAGGATTCTCCAGAATATTGAGCGTGTATACGTGAAAGATGGATCTGTTCTCTGAGCGTTGCTTTAAAAATAGTAAAAATTATGATAAATCTCCTGACTAGACCCAGAACTAGATCCAGGACTAAGTGGCAGGTTCTTTAATTAGTGTTTATCTGTTCCTCATCCACCTGATGTGTAGTTCAGCTCAATAACAGGCTTCCTGTTATAATTAGACATTCTGCGTACTGTATGGTGTCAGATTTCTGAGACTAAGCTGTGAGGTTCTTCTTTCTCTCGTTTCAGGTCAGAACTTCGGCGTCCGCGTGAAGACTACAGGCTTCACGCAGCAGTGTTTTCGTTCCCGCATCCGTTCTTTCTATCGCAGTCCCGAGGGCCATGAGCGGGTCCGGTCCCCGGGTGCAGTATGAGCCTCCGCACAGCAGGGGGTGCTCTGTTCACCTCATTGCACCCTAATCTGTTTGTGAGCAGCAGTGGTGATCGTGGTGGACGTAGTGGAAGCCGCTGGGGCTCTCTGAAACCCGTGTCTTCCCTCCTGCACACCATGGTTCCTCCGGGTTACACTGCGCTGCAGGAAGAGCGTCTGGCCATGGTTGAGCTGAACTCGCCCAAGCCTGAGAACGGCTTCCACCGAGAAGCCCGTCGCCTTTCAGAGCGCTCCGGAGACGCGCGCTACGGCGAGGCGGAGCCCATGTTACCCGACGGACGACTCTCAGGAGACGAGGTAGACGAGGAAGAGGAAAGCGAGGAAGAAACCCAGAAACCAGCCCCACATAACATGCCCAAGGAGTCACCCCTGGCAATGGCGCTGCAGATCCTGGTGCCGTTCCTCCTCGCCGGCTTCGGCACCGTGTCGGCCGGCATGGTGTTAGACATAGTGCAGGTGAGTCTCGAGCTCTGTCATCGCTCCATCATCATTTCGTCATCGCTCCATCGTCGCTCCATCGTCGCTCCATCGTCGCTCCATCGTCGCTCCATCGTCGCTCCATCGTCGCTCCATCGTCGCTCCATCGTCGCTCCATCATCGCTCCATCGTCGCTCTATAATCACTTTATAATCACTCTATCATCACTCCATCATCACTTCGTCAATCCATCATCGCTCCTTCATCACTTCATCATCACTTCATCATCACTCCATCATCACTTTATCATCACTTTTTCATTAATCCATCATCACATTATCATCACTTTTTCATCACTTTATTATCACTCCATCATCACTCCATCATCACTTTTTCATCACTCCATCATCACTCCATCATCTCTTTTTCCATCACTCCATCATCACTCCATCATCACTCCATCATCACTCCATCATCACTTTTTCCATCACTCCATCATCACTTTTTCATCACTCCATCATCACTCCATCATCACTCCATCATCACTTTATCACTCCATCATTACTCCATCATCAGAACCAGCAGCTCCATTTAAGCATTTTCTATTATTTAGTTTTAAGCGTGAAGATCGAGAAGGTGTGAAGGAGGGAAGATTGAGAGAAAAAGAAAGGAAAGGAAGCAGAATGGTGTAAGTGAGAGAGTGAGAGGAAAAAAGAAAAAAGATATTTGGTTTCCAGTTTCATCAATCAGGACTCTTAACTTAAAAAAAAGATACACAAAGAAAGTTGCTTTTAAAACAAATCTGACGCACACAGAAACACGAAACCCTCCGGAGGCCGCGGGTTTGTACCGTATCATAAATCTGAACCAGTCTGAAACCAGAAACTCTCAAGTCAAAACAAGATAAGAATAAAATCACAGAGAAAAAAAACAAGCTCCGGTCTCGTCTTTCAGTGGTCACGATTGAAGGTCATTTATTTGTTCCACATGAAGAGCTTGAAGATCCCTGAAGTTACTGAGATCCTCAAAACCTATAAAACTTCCCTAAAGCGATTATTTTTATTAATTGTAATGCAAATGTGTGAAAGTATAATGTAGGAGTATATAAGCTCTATCTGGCATCCTGGTTCAGCAGGCAGATGAGGGTGGAATCTCCTCCAGAGTCTCTCTCTGTTGGTCCTCAAGGTCCTTTTGTACTTCAGTTTAGTTTTATTTCATGTTTAACTAATGAACATTGTCCCAAAGCAGTTGTACAGAGGTCAAGATGTTCTAAAGTTCAAATGCAGAAGTTTGATAGAAGTTTCTTCGTTATAATTGTAAGTTTTTCCCTAATGAGCGAACCTTTGGCCGCCAGTGCTGCAAAAACCCCCCTCATCAGGGTGACACAGAATCTCTAATCATTGCATTGTAGCAGAATGATGATATTAATGACAGTCCGAATCCATCCTTCAAAGTTCTCAATCGCTCAGTAACTTCATGGACCTTTCCGGGGAATAATCAAACCGTGTTACTGCAACCACCCAAACGTCCATTCGTTCATAATATTGTGTCTTGAAATCGCTCTTAATCCATTAATATACCACGTGTTTATATTTTTGTTTAATATATAAATTTATAAATCTTCAGTAAATAGTAAATCTGCTCAGTTCCTGTTTTTATTTTCACTCAGGTCATACATGCTCTAAAAAAACATCACCATCACCATCACAAGCCTTTTGTTCCTGTTTTGAGTTTATTATGATGGAATAGAAAAGCACATTATATTGCAGATTAGCAGAGGTGAAAAAGGATATAAATATCACTTCATTTTTTCCCTCCCCTTCTCTCGAGCAGCATTGGGATGCGTTCAAATACATCACGGAGATCTTCATCCTGGTCCCGGCTCTCCTGGGTCTGAAAGGGAACCTGGAAATGACGCTAGCCTCCAGACTCTCCACAGCGGTCAGTGTTTAGATCTTACACCCCCGCCTTCAGTTTTTACCCAATAAAACGTTTCATCATACGATTAGATTGTCAGCGTGACTCGTCATGTGAAGCTCATCGCACGTCATGTGGCAATGCCCGTATGTAGCAATGCGTGAGATATGAATCAGTCCGGCGTGACGCCCCCTTATGACCTGCCCTGACTCCTAAATCAGGACCGACAACCATCATATTAGCACTGATTGTTGCTCGCGACCTTTTCCGATCAGAAGCACGATACCTTAACCGCTTCCTGAAGCTTGTATTACAGCAGTTTGCCACGTCGTTTCCTTTTTTTTTTTTTTCTTCCTCCATCATACCTGCGTTTTTGTCTTCTCCTCTTTTTACGCTGATAGAACATGCCTGCAAGGAAGCAGTTCCTATAGAAACAACGCCCCACAATTTGCATAATATCTACATATTCATTAATAACCATAAAGCATGATTTGCAGCCGTCTCAATGTTCAGAGCTGCTGTTATTCCAGACGGATGATTTTCTTTGATTAGACAAATCTAGTGTTGGTTTTCTTCTACATGTTGTATTCACACATCCAGTTTCAACATCATCATCATTATCATCATCATCATCATCATCACGACTGAGGAGAATCAGTGGTGCTGCTGCTTGTTGGTTCTCAGTGCAGATTTGCGTGTGTGTGTGTTTGTGTGTGTGTGTGTGTGTGTGTGTGTGTGTGTGGGCTGCTGGTAGGTTTAAACCCATTCTTGTCTCCCAGGCGTTTAGTAGTTAAAGCCAGTTGCACATCCTCACCTGGTCATCAGTACGGTATGTGTTTTTTGAGCATCACATTCCACATTTAGTCCAAATTTGCTCTTCTAATCCCCTCCACTCTTCTGAGAAGATGTTCCACTAGATTTTGTTGTGTGCTTATGGATATTTGTGTTCATCAGCCACAAGAGTGTTATGAAAGGCAGGTACTGATGTAGGTGAGGAGACCTGGGGTGCAGTCAGCGTTCACATTCATCCCAAAGGTGTTCAGTAGGGATGAGATCAGAGCTCTATAGCAGGAGATCTTCCTCTCCAAAGCATGTGAACTAGATCTTCAAGGAACTCACTTTGCGCACAGGGGCATTGCCATGCTGGAACAGGTTTGAGTTTCCAAGTTAAAGTAAATGCAAAATGTTATTATAGCGCCATCTAAAGACGTCCTGTATGATTGAGTTCCACATATAGCAGGAGAGATCAGGTGTCCCAATACTTTTGGAAATAGTGTATATACTGTATATTGTATGTACAGCAAGTGTGATTGATGTAAAGGCTACAGCACGTGTGTGTGTGTGTGTGTGTGTGTGTGTGTGTGTGTGTGTGTGTGTGTGTACAAACATATATGTCAAATATTAATGCAAGATGTGTATGTAAGGCAGAAGATGTGTAGAGAATGAGGGGTGTATAAATTAATAATCTGAACTAACATGCAGACACAACCCGGAAAAACTATCGTTACGAATTGATGGGTATCAGGATGAATCAAACAGGTATGGAAAGAGGAAGAGAAAAAGGAGAAGATCAGGATCGGTGGTACCTCAGGAGCACGAGTAGAGCAACCTAGCTTTCATATGTTTACCACGTGTGTACCATGAGCTCCAGCTGCTTCTGTGTGTACTGTAAACTCATCTGCACTTTCTAGTTGTGGGTTTCAGGTTTGGTTTTTCCGAGAGGCGAAACAACAGATCGTTTCCGGTTTTAACACTATAACTTCTGGAAATAAACGTTTGCAGTTGATTATATAGAAACTGGAATTGCACACGGTGTGTAGAGAGATGTTTTCTTCTCGTTGTTTAAGTGGAGAACTTACGTATTTTCCCGTCCGCCGTGAAGAAGAAGGGCTGCAATTCGGCACCAACATCATTTCATTATAAAATCTGTCCATTTATATAGACTTGGAATTTGCTGATGCAGGATTTCAGTCTCTATTCTCAGCAACAGCGGCAGCTCGGAGTGTCAGGGGGTCACCCTGAGTGTGTGAAATAGCTAACGTTCCCCTGCTGAATCTGTCGTTCACACTCGAGGTGAGACGACAAACAAAAGGCGCAGTGGAGATGTTCCTTCACACAGCTGCCACCATTTCATTCACAGCCCTTTCACTTTTTTATTTACAGAGTCTGTGCTTTTATTGATTTTTTTTTCTCCTTTTTTTTTTTTGGACAAAGTTTGAATGTGGATCATTATGCAATAGGCAGGTAAATGATCTACTCCTTACTGGTCTGATCCAACACACGTGCTACTGCAGCTGGTTCTGATAGAAAGGTGTGAGAGCACACTGCAGCACAGTTTGGGCTGTTGTGTCTGAAACCAACACAGCACTAGGCGGGTGGTGGTAATGTTATGCCTGATCGGTGTATAGTATTATTTTTTTTTAGGATTACGTCAGGATTTTTTTTTACTGTCTCAGTTCAGAGTTGTGAGACTGTAGATTTTCTAACCGTAATTTTACACGCTTCATCTTTTTTTTGTCTGTGTACCTTGAAGCAAATTCGTGTTGTCATTAGTTACTTACAAATATTTAATTGATATGAAAATGAGCTGGAAAAGCACAAATACTGTATTCTACATATGTCTCGGTCTAACTACTGGTAATCAGACTCCTGTTTCTCGTGTATAAATCTGGAAAAGTTTTGTGCTCAGGCTGGTACACTTTATGATGCTTTTGATTTATTGTAATTTTTATATATATATATATATATTTTTTTTTTTACCCTTTCCCTATTTTTGATTGTGTTGATTTTTAATAATTAATTTTTTTATGGATTATTTAAAAAATAAAAATGACCCTTTTCCCATTTTTGATTGTGCTGATTTTTAATGATTTGTTTTTTTATTATTTAAAAAAAATATTTTCCCTTTTTTCTCCATTTTTGATCGTGTTGATTTTGAAAAAGTTTTTTTTTTTATTATTTATATTAATATTATAATTATTTTATTCATTTATTTAAATACCCATACCCATTTTTTCTTGTACTTTGTGCTCAGGTTTGTAAAAGCCACACAGGACAGATTATATGTTATATGTTTATATTAACAACTTTAATAGTTTTTTTCCCCCTTGTTTTTAAATATGCAAAATTTAGATGAAATTGTGGTTTGATTTTCTTTACACGTTGCCTTAAATACAGCTGCTATATAAAAGCTTAATAATAGATGTACTTAAAATATATATACATATAAACACTTCATTCTTCTCATCAAAACGTGATGATTGTGTGCCTTTATTAGTCAGAAAAAAATTGATTGTTATTTATTCCTACAATGAAGAATATGAGTTTATTGGAAACATGTTTTATTCACTGCTGTCTCAGGTGAATGTTGGGAAGATGGACTCTCCCATAGAGAAGTGGAACCTCATCATCGGCAACTTGGCACTAAAACAAGTAAGAAAAACATTTATTTTTCGGTAATGAATTTCGTTTTACCATTACTTATATTGAAGGTCCTCAGGGTGTGAAAAGGTTTGTCTCTAATCTGTTAATGATTAAACACATCATCAGAGCATCTGATCGTCTTGTCCTGATCATTACTGTGTCTTCAGGTCCAAGCTACAGTAGTGGGCTTTCTGGCAGCAGTGGCAGCTATTATTCTGGGCTGGATCCCTGAAGGAAGGTTCCAGATGAGTCACGCTGTGCTTCTCTGCTCCAGCAGCGTAGCCACAGCCTTCATCGCCTCCTTGCTGCAAGGTACGTCTCGCTGGACTCCTGCCACCATCGATTAAACCGTTCACAATTTCCAAATCGGTCACACTTCTGTGAGAGAAAAACTTCATGCTGATGTTCTCTGAGTAAGAGAGAAAGAACAAATGATTTGGACCACCACCATTCGTTTAGTGTGATTGCTTTCGAATCCAAATTCCGCCCAAAAGCCATGCAACAGATTCCATCTGGCTGTGGTGAAGGTCAGCACATGCTTCCTCAGAGATGCATGAAACGAGCTGCATCACAGGGCAGTGTAACAGATGAAGTTGCTATCTGCCCTCTTCTGCATATATGAGGTCACTGATGCATCCAATTGGCCACAATCCCTCTGATTGACAGGAGAGTTTTGTTGGATGCACTAGAATTAAATTCACTAAGAAACCCAAACCTCTTCCACGAGTCTCCTGCTCACAAAGCCAGCTCCGAGAAGATCTGCTTTCCATGGGGTTGGAGTGGAAGATCTACTGTAATAGAGCTCCAGCCCTATTAAACATGATGAATGTGAACGCTGATGTCACCCCAGGCCTCCTCACTTCCTGACCTTCATCACGACCTGACTTTACTAGCACCCTTGTGGCTGATTGAGCCCGAATCTCCACAAAATCCAGTGGAACATCTACAGGAACATATACAGCAGTACCTGAGTAATTTTTAATTATTGAATTCTGATTGGCCAGAAAATTCAAGTTTTCAACAGAAGCAGCTTTGTGCCCAAACCAACAAACTTATAACTAAAGCTAAAACATTTCAACTTTATATATCACTATTAAATTGAATTCAGTTCTGCAGTCTAGACCTTTCATGAAATGAAAAATACAACAAAGGAAACCCAGAACTGTTGAGCAGCTAGAATCTATTCTCAGTTTAAACATGTTTTCTACGTTCTATTGGGAATAAAATATGGATTTATGAGATTTGCAGTCCAAACCTGCCCGGTCCTATGTGCAAAAGTAATCGCTCCCTAAACCTAATAACTGGTTGTGTGGCAACAGCTGCAATCGAGCATTTGCAGTATCTGGCACAGAGTCTTTCACTTCGCAGTGGAGGGATTTCCGGCCCGTTTAATGTCATGCTGCAGCACATCAACCAGATTCGAGTCTGAAGTCTTGTTTCCTGGCGTCGCGTGTGGTAAAAGGTTTTTCTGTGATCTTCTGTGGCAGGTATCATCATGGTGGGTGTGATTGTGGGCTCAAAGAAGACTGGCATCAATCCTGACAACGTGGCCACGCCCATCGCCGCCAGCTTTGGGGATCTCATTACGCTGGCCATCCTGGCCTGGATCAGTCAGGGGCTGTATAACTGCCTGGGTAAGAGTGAGAGATTGACAGATGGAGAGAGAAATAGAAAGAGGGAGAGAATGACAGATAGGCAGGCGAAGAGACAAAACAAAAAAAAAAGCAAATGAATGAAACAGAGAAACAATTAACAGAGAGACAAAATGAGATAGAGACAAGCTGAGAGACAAAACGAGACAAGCTGAGAAAGGGAATGACCGATAACGAGAGACAAAGACTGAGGGATGGACAGATAGCAGAAATTAGAGGAGGAGAAGTGTTTAATGGAAGAGGCATTTGCATGCATTATTCGTTAGCAACACCAGAGGGCAGTAGAGTCATAAGAATATTGCATACTGTAGCTCTCAGATTTTCTTCTCTTTTTTTTTTGGTATCGAACAGATCTTAACGCGTAGGTACGAGTTTCTCATGAACAGCCGTCTGACAGTAGGTGTGAGGAGACAGTTGACAAACCTTTAGGAACGTGCTGCTAGATGATACCACCTTCAGCACTTCATCGTCTGGTACTGATCATGTGACTCAGCGGGACGACGTTGTGACTGGACGCTAGAAATGTAATTCGCTGATTAGAAAATGACAGAAGCAAATCCGAGTCGACGTTTCTTTAATATCGTCACTGAAACATACGCAGCCTGTGAATCTCTCTCGAGAAATCTTTCCCTTCCTATTCTTTCCTTTCATCCTCCTTTACTTCTGCACCTTCTTCTTTTTGTTCTTCTCTCTCCTTCTCCCTCACTTCCTTTTATTATTATTTACTCGCTCATATATTCCTACCTCCCTCCCCTCCCTCCATCTATTATCCTTTCTTCCTTTCTATTTTATTCTTCCATCCTTCCTTCCTTCTTCTCTTTTCTCTCTCTATTTCTCTCATTCCTTCCTTCCTCTCTTTGTCCTCCCTTTCTTTTCTGTGATTTCTTATCTGCCCGTCTTACTTTCCTTTTCACCCTTCTTCCTCCCTTTATGCCTCTCCCAATCCTCCTCCTTCCTTCCTTCTCTCCCTCCATTCTTCCTTCCTTCCCTCCTTTCTTCCGTCCTCTCTCTATCTTTCCTTTCTTCTTTCCCATCTTCCAACAGTCCTTTACTTCTCTCCCTGTCAATACTTTCTTTCTTTTTCTATATTTTAATCTTAATTCTTACTTCCTCCTCCTTCCTTCCTTCCTTCCTTCCTTCCTTCCTTCCTTCCTTCCTCTTCTCCCTCTGTTCTTCCTTTCATCTGTTTTCCTTTCCTTCCTTTCTTGTTCCTTCTTTCTCTCCCTCCGCCCTTCCTTCCTTCCTTCTTCCTTTCTTCCTCTGTTTTCCTTACCTTTCTTCCTTTCTTCCCTTCTTCTTTCTTCTCTTCTTCCCTCTCTCCTTTCTTTCGTTCCTCAATTCTTCTCTCTCTCCTCTAAAACAATTAAACAAAACCAACATTTTTTGAACTTTTCTATTTGAACATGATTTTTTTTTTATTTCTCCTCAGTTTTTAAATCACATCTTAGTGAATTTTTATCTCATTAGATTCTCTTTCGGTTTGATTGGATTTGAAACTCAGTCTGGAGTGACAGTCGACTGGCAGTTTTTCTTTCTAAACGTTTGTGACGACACCGTGATCACGTTTCACCAATTTCTCAGCTCTCAGATGGAGAACGCAGTCGATTTCCTCTGTATAGAAATACACACATTCTACTTTGTTTGTTTTCAGAGAGTAACTTTGGGTGCACACACACACAAACACACACACACACACACACACACACACACACACACACCTGCTGACACACCCAAACAAACTCCTACGCAGCCCCTCACCACGCTGGTGACTCTGTGACACGCCGTCTTCCTTTTTCCTTTGTTTTTATTTGCCTCTTCCTGAGTCGCTGCCTGAGGTGAAGTGAGGTGAACATCCCGTGCCACCACGTGCCAAAACCCACGTCACAACTCACAAATCCCGGCCAGCAAACAGTCGCTCGTGCCGTGCCGAGTCCCAGTCAGACCCGCTCGAGCTAAATATAGTCACACCAACTCAAACATTCCCTATTAAGGATTGGACATTTGAAGTTTATTTAAATCCATGTAGATTCGTTAAATTACGGTGTGACGGCAAAGCGCGGTCTGGCCAAAAGTATCGGGACACCCCGACTCGTCCCAGCCGTACGTGCTTCTTCCACGAGCTGTTGTATTTTGTATAAGACGTGCCTCCAAAATCGTATGAGGACACCAAGAGAACTCCAGAAATGATACAATCATCCGAGTTTGAAGGCCAACACTTGATCCATCACATAGCATTCATCTCTTTCCTACCAATCAGAATCATCCGTGAGATTCCCTGCATTAGATGAAGCATGTATTAGACATATTAGTAACTCAGACTTGGAACTTGGGCCACCTGACTTTTCCAACCGTGTGTTTGGATGCTGTAGCATGGAATTTTCCACAGTGAGGAAAAGTAAATCGCATTGTGAAAAAAAAGTGCTTGTCTTTGAGAAGCTGTTAGATCAACTAGCTTTGTTTACATTTCTGGTATTTAAGCTATCAGATTTGTTACCATGCACTTAATGTGTGTAAGATGCACTATTATTATTATTTTTTTCCCAGTGCATCAACAATCCTCCAGCTATCAGCTTTTGGCAAAAAAATCCGTACCGTTGGTTTTTCCGGGTTGCGTCTGCGCTGGAGAAGATCGATTATGTAACGACAGTGGCCTCTAGAGGCGAATCACAGGCGGCACGCGCATACGTTAGTCTATAGCGAGTTAACTAAACTCAACAGGTAAAATTAACTTTTTATTTACTTTATACATTTTATTTCATTTTACAATTTACTAGTAAATATTGAAACGAACAAAAAATGCTTTTAAAGCGCGTAACAAATGCAATCTTACTTTCACATCAATCCAAACGATCATTGTCCAAATCCAATGTCCAGAGCATGGAAATGACATTTTTTTATAATAAAGTTCAGTCTGTTTTACATGGAGTGTCATGTTTGTATGTTTGTTTATTTTATCCGGCATCCGTTTAAAAAAAAAACAATGAACCGCTTATCTGTATCTGGCAACCACCAAACATAATGTGTGTGTATGAATGAAAAACAGTCTCTCTCTCTCTCTATTTATTTATTTATTTATTTATTTATTTATTTATATCTCTTTCAGACTCTCACCCATATGTCTCATCTCTGGTGTGTGCCTTCTTCATGTCTTTGACTCCGGTGTGGATGATCATCTCGTCTAAACACCCTGCGAGCCGACAGCTCCTCTATTCTGGCTGGGAGCCTGTCATCACCGCCATGGTCATCAGCAGGTCTTTATCTCTCTCTTTCACACACACACACACACACACACACACACACACACACACACACACACAGAGTCATTTCTTAACCTGACAATTTCTGCATTGACTGCCAGACCCCAATTCCTTATATTTGGGTTTTTTTTCTTCTCAGTATTGGAGGTCTGATCCTGGATAAAACCGTGTCTGACCCCAACTTGGCCGGCATTGTGGTCTACACCCCTGTGATAAACGGTAAGAGCAGCTTTCCAGCTTCACCTACAGGCAGGATTTCAACATATTCAGCCACCAGACCAGTGTGTGTTCGGCCAGTAGCATGTATTGCTTTTCTAGAAACCTGATCAAACCTACAGTCATTTGCCGTGTTATTATTTAAATGGTCCTTTAATTACAGTTATTATTAAATAAATGTATTGTGTCTGGAAAACCTCCATCATGTTCCTGAAAATCTTCAAAATGAATGGAGCGAGAGAATAAGAAGAATAAAAAAGGAGAGAATATATATATTGAGATGAAAGACGGGGGTCTCAGGACTGATGACTCTTTCAGGCTGACAGGAAGGTTAACGTCTGTGTTGTGCAGGTATTGGCGGAAACCTTGTGGCCATCCAGTCTAGCCGCATCTCCACACACTTGCACTTCCACAGCACCCCGGGGGAGGTTCCAGACGAGGCCAAGGGCTGCTACTATCCCTGCAGAACCTTCTGCGGATCAGGTAACTTCTCACGAGCTTCACGCAAACCTGCAGCAATTCGTCACATATTAAAAAATAAACATTACGTGTAGAAATCGAGGGTGAGATACAGTGAACTGATTCAGGTCTGATACAGACGTGTTCTTTGTTTATTCACGTTTACACACAATCACCTTCAAAATAGTCCCCTCGATCCGCTTTCCATGGGATGGAGTGGTAGTTTTTATTAACACCCTTGTAGGAGCACAAATCTTTACAATATCCAATCCATTGGAACATCTTCTCAGAGGTTCTCGTAACAGCAATTGTGGAACGCACGTACCGATCTATTTTTTTATTTATTTTATTTCCAGGAGCCAATCACAGGTCAGCCCAAGTGCTGCTCCTCTTGGTGCTCCCAGGCCACTTGATCTTCCTGTACACCATTCACCTGATGAAAAGCGGCCACACCACGTTGACGCCCATCTTCATGTCTGTTTACTTAGCTGCAGCGCTGCTACAGGTCAGTCAGTACATCTGCATTGCACACTCATACACACTCATACACTCTCATACACTCTCATACACACTCATACACACTCATACACACTCATACACACTCATACACACTCACACTCTCATACACACTCATACACACTCATACACACTCATACACACTCTCATACACTCATACACTCCTTACACACTCATACACTCTCATACACACTCATACACTCTCACACTCATACACTCACACTCTCATACACTCCTCACACACTCATACACACACCTCATACACACTCATACACCTCATACACACTCATACACACTCATACACACTCACACACTCTCATACACTCTCACACCTCATACACCTCATACACTCTCATACACTCTCATACACACTCATACACTCATACACTCATACACTCATACACTCTCACACACTGATACACACTCATACACACTCATACACTGATACACACTCATACACACTCATACACTGAAACACACTCATACACACTCATACACCTCATACACCTCATACACACTCATACACACTCATACACTGATACACACTTATACATACTCATACACACTCTCACACACTGATACACACTCATACACTGATACACACTCATACACACTCATACACTGAAACACACTCATACACACTCATACACTCATACACTCTCATACACTCTCATACACTCTCATACACACTCATACACACTCATACACTCTCATACACCTCATACACACTCATACACACTCATACACACTCATACACTCTCATACACTCTCATACACTCTCATACACTCACACACTCACACACTCATACACACTCATACACTGATACACACTCATACACACTCATACACTGAAACACACTCATACACACTCATACACTCTCATACACTGATACACACTGATACACTGATACACACTCATACATACTCATACACACTGATACACACTCGTAAACTCTGATACACACTCATACACACTCATACACACTCATACACACTCATACACACTCATACACTCTCATACACACTCTCATACACACTCTCATACACTCCTCATACACTCTCATACACACTCATACACTCTCACACACTCTCATACACACTCATACACACTCACACTCTCATACACTCATACACTGATACACACTCATACACACTCATACACTGAAACACACTCATACACACTCATACACACTCATACACTCTCATACACACTCATACACACTCACACACTCATACACACTCACACACTCATACACTCTCATACACTCTCATACACTCTCACACTCATACACTCTCATACACTCTCATACACTCTCATACACACTCTTCCACACTCATACACTGATACACACTCGTACACACTCATACACTGAAACACACTCATACACACTCATACACACTCATACACTCATACACACTCATACACACTCATACACTGAAACACACTCATACACACTCATACACTCTCACACACTCATACACACTCATACACCTCATACACACTCATACACCTCATACACACTCATACACACTCTCACACACTGATACACACTTATACATACTCATACACACTACACACTCATACACACACATACACACTCATACACACACTGATACACACTCATACACACACACACTCATACACACTGATACACACTGATACACTGATACACACTCATACACACACATACACACTCATACACACATACACACACTGATACACACATACACACACACTGATACACACTCATACACACACACACACACACTGATACACACTCATACATACTCATACACACTGATACACACTCGTAAACACTCATACACACTCATACACACACACATACACACTCATACACTGATACACACATACACACTGATACACACTCATACACACTGATACACACTTATACATACTCATACACACTGATACACACTCGTACACACTGATACACACTCACACACTCATACACTGATACACACTCATACACACTCATACACTGAAACACACTCATACACTCCTCATACACACTCATACACTCTCATACACACTCATACACACATACACTCATACACACTCATACACACCTCATACACTCATACACACTCATACACACTCATACACACTCATACACACTCACACTCATACACACATACACTCATACACTCTCATACACACTCTCATACACTCTCATACACACTCATACACTCTCATACACACTCACACACTCATACACACTCTCATACACTCTCACACTCTCATACACTCTCACACACTGATACACACTCATACACACTCATACACTGATACACACTCATACACACTCATACACTGAAACACACTCATACACACTCATACACACTCATACACTCTCATACACACTCATACACACACTCATACACACTCATACACACTCATACACTCTCATACACTCTCATACACTCTCACACACTCATACACACTCATACACTCTCATACACTCACACTCATACACACTCTCATACACACTCATACACCTCATACACACTCATACACACTCTCATACACACTCATACACACACTCATACACTGATACACACTCATACACACTCATACACTGATACACACTCACACTCTCATACACTCATACACTCTCATACACTGATACACACTGATACACTGATACACACTCATACATACTCATACACACTGATACACACTCGTAAACTCTGATACACACTCATACACACATACACACTCATACACACACACACACATACACACTGATACACACACACATACACACACACTGATACACACTCATACACACACACACACACTGATACACACTCATACATACTCATACACACTGATACACACTCGTAAACACTCATACACACTCATACACACTCATACACTGATACACACACACACTCATACACTGATACACACATACACACTGATACACACTCATACACACTGATACACACTTATACATACTCATACACACTGATACACACTCATACACACTGATACACACTCGTACACACTCATACACATACACACACATACACACTCATACACACTCATACACACTGATACACCCTCATATACACACTAATACACACTCATACACTGATACACACTCATACACACTCATTCACACTCATACACACTCATACACACTCATACACTGATACACACACTGATACACTGATACACACTGATTCACACTCATACACTCATACACACTGATACACACTGATACACACTGATACACACTCCTTCACACTCCTTCACACTCCTTCACACTCATTCACACTGATACACACTGATTCACACTGATACACACTCATACACACTCATACACACCGATACACACTCATACACACTCATACACACCGATACACACTCATACACACCGATATACACCGATACACACTCATACACACCGATACACACTCATACACTCATACACACTGATACACTCATACACACTCATACACACCGATACACACTCTTCCACACTCATACACACTCATACACACCGATATACACCGATACACACTGATACACACTGATACACACCCATACACACTCATACACACTCATTCACACTGATACACAATCATACACACTCATACACACTGATACACAATCATACACACTAATACACACTCATACACTGATACACACACTGAGAAAAAGCTTTTATTTAATACAGTCGTGTTAAAAATCAGTTCAGTAATGCAGGAACAGACAGAGGGGAGCGGAGGTGAAGAACATTGTGTAGAGCGTGTGCTTTATTTATTTATTTATTTATTTATTTATTTATTTATTATCTCTTTTGCCAGAGTTTCAATCATGAGGTGCGTCTTAATGTCGAGAGGCTTCATCCAGGATATTCTTTGTTTTCTTTCATTTTATAATTGGTTTTCTACCAGTTATAGTGAGGATTATTATTATTTTCTCTGAACTTACACGAGGAGGACTGACGTATGAAACGCGCTCGAGCGACGAGAAATCCATCTGTACTTTAAAAATTTGTCTCAAATGATCGCTTATAGCTACAGCGCATCTACTGATAAATCTATAGAAATAAATGGGATTTTACGAAACATTGGGCCGGAACCGTCTGGCGTGGCAGTACTTTTGGACGTGTAGTGCGTTTGTTCATGGTTCTAATATACGTCTTTCACCCTGAGCGCTGGAATGCTGTGGAGATTCCTCCCTGAAAACCTCTTTCATAGACATGTTTTTCCAAACTTTGATCGAAACACGTGAACTATTCAGAGAATAATTGCGATGGTTTTAGCCGTGCCTGTGGTTGCACACGCATGAGTGAGCACATTCATGAGAAGCATGCTACGAACGAGTGGAATGTGTGGCATTTCTTTCTTATGTTCTCTGTTTATTCTAGAAAAGAAATATAAATCTAAATATACGTTCCTGTGCACGGAAAGCGGAACTTCCAACGTACAAGAAAGAAGCGCTATAAATAGACGAGGGCCGCGCTGCTCAATCTCGTTTTCTCAGCAAGCGCGAGACTTCAGTGAGCTGCGTGGAGGTTAATATACAGCTCAGTAGTATTATCTCAATAAACTAGATGCTGACCTTGTAGAGCAGGAGCACATGATGCTGTAATGATGTGTAACGAGACACAGGGTCACTTCTGTACCACCTATTACATTAGGGGATATAATGTGGAGAGAGAAAGAAAGAAGGGTGAGCAGTAAAATTCTTTACATATCCCAGCGATGTTAGGAAGCACAGGGGCAGTCACAACACAGCACCCCCTGGAGCACAGAGTTTTAGGGGCCTTGCTCAGGGGCCCCAAGAGTGGCAGCTTGGCGATACCAAGATTTGAACAGATCCTGAAATCCCTGATATGGAATTGTAAGGTTTCAGGAAAAAAAAAAGATTTCGAAGTGGGGTCTTGAGTTCTATCAGAAAATCCATCCAAATGCTCAACACGAACACCCAATGAGGTCAGTGTGGTAGGTCAGAAGAACCATGAAGATTTGGATAATTGGACTTTAATTAATATAAACAGTTTACTGCAGTGAATCAGGGCTGCGTTCAGCATGAACAGTTTCACACTCGTGTTTGATAACAACGATGGAATTACATTTGGTGTCACCCAGATGAGGATTAGGTTCCTGTTTAAATCTGGTTCCTCTCCAGGTTTCTTCCTTATACCATCTCAAAGTTTTCCATTTACGCCATTAGGTAGGTGCCCTTATCCAGAGTAGTTGAGAGTTAAGGGCCTTGCTCAAGGGCCCAGCAGTGGCAGCTTGGTCATGCTGAGATTTGAACTTGTGACCTTCTGATCCACAGTCCAACATCTAATCTACTTTCTCTCACCTCACATGGTTGATTCATATATGATACATCATGGTCCGCTTTTTCATATATCAGAACTTCTCTTCTAAGTAGGAAAGAAGTAGAAGAACGTGAGCCAGATGCCGGAAAACAAAGCCTCCCTTTTATTTTATACATTTTTTCCTAAAATATGCCTCATTGATATACAGCAGAGTTTTATTCCTCGCTGTAGCTCCTGAACCAGCTGGTGAGACACAGCGTGACGCTCCAGCTTTCAAAAGTTTGACTGAGAAAACATTCCGAAACGGTTTCATTCGGATCATCAGAGGATGTCAGGACGCTCTAAAAGTAAACTCACAGGCGCTTTATACGGTTCCATCTCGAAAGTAACGGAACGCCAATCTCCTTTTGTTTTTGCTAGCGAACAAAAGTGTTTTCTGTTCCTATACTTTTGGAAGGGGACCGTATATAAATCCGAATTGTATTCCCATCGCACCCTATAAGCACAAAAAGTTAATAGTGTTGGATCGGGAGAAAGGATTAACCCGAGATTGGTTTTGTCCGTGATGTGTTAAAGATCAAGGATGAAGTCCAAGCTTCCAGATCGACATTTCCACGATTTCCACGCCATTACGTGTGCTTGACGTTTTTCCTAAGTATGAGGTGGTATCGAAAACATTTTGTAACACGCCAACCGATGGCAGCATGGGGCTGCACGCACAGTCACAGGGAGCACCGACCTTCATAAGTAGTCTGCCAAAAGACCTCGTCCGGTGTACGTCGGTAGCTGTGCGACTCTGCACCATTCTGATCACGTGCTTTACCACGTCTGCGATTTTATCACGGACAGCGAGTTGGAACAAAGAGCAAACGTGAAACCTCTACCTGAAGATGAAGATCCAGCTTAAAATTCGTCTTCACTCTCGTGCAGTTTGTGTTTGTAACAACGACTCACCGATCGTTTGCTCTCTCGTGTTCTTGAGCTCCCTTGAGAACGAAGCCTGCAATGCAGAATTCCAAAATGAAAACACGTGAATACTTGTTGCGTTAATGGAGTCTTGGCACGCGGTCGTGCGCGTATAGGCCGAGCCTGTGCCGGGGGGGGTTGGAGGGGGAGTTTGGAGGGGCTGGTCGTTAGCGAGCCACGGTGGCTGCGGCGTGCATTCGAAAGGGCAGAAAGAAAAGAACCGTTCTCGTTAATGGCGTGGGAAAGTGCTCGAGTGGCTGAGACCACACAAAGACCTGCAGCTAGTGTGACACATGCGGCATAATGACGTCTGCACACGTGTCAGATTGTCACGTTTGGATCGTGGTTTAACAATACAGGAAAAGGAATGCAATTTTTCAAAGTGTGTGTTTTATAAATAAAATACACTACAAACAACTATTTATATATAAATAAAATATATTATATTATTCTGTAATATCTTCCTCCATCCTGTATATTTATATATTCTTAAGGGACGATAATATAAAATTAAACTCGGATATATTTTAGAGTATCAATGTGAAGTTTGTATAGCAGTACAGATTCACTGTCCTCTGAAAATCACTGAACATAAAGCCATTTTCATTCAACTTTCATTTCTACAGTATTGTCCCTTTAGAAGGTGAACAAAAACGGTTGCTGAAATGTGAGGGGTGCACTTACTTTGTGTGTGTGTGTGTGTGTGTGTGTGTGTGTGTGTGTGTGTGTGTGTGTGTGTGTATTCATTTTAACGGCACATATTTTGGCGCATTTCTGACAATTATTCTTACTAAATAAAAAGAAAAAAGGCGAAAATAAAACCTTCAACGCAGCACACGTTTATTCACGGCGTCCTTTCTTTACTCTGAAAATTCTAAATAAACGTGACTGAAAATCATAAAAATTTAATTCACTAAACCTTACCGATGCGTCAAGTCTCAAATCGAGCACCAAAATCCGCCATCCGGCAATCAAACCCGTCCGTGTGGAAACACAGCAAAAGTTCCGTTTGGTGTCCTGATGATTTACGTCTTAATTCATTAAAATACCACAATTACTCAAACATTTTTATGAGCTGCGCCGTCATCTAAAAATGTAAACAGGCTCGTGTAAGTAAATTACTCAGTGTAAAGAAAGAGAAGTAACGGGAACCTGGTGTTTCCATGGTTCCATATTAGATTAGATTGGATCAGATTCAACTTTATTGTCATTACACATGTACAAGTACAAGGCAACGAAATGCAGTTTGGGTCTAACCAGAGTGCAATAACAGCAAGTGCAGGATATATAGTTTTTACATGAATTTACATAGTTAAATAAAATAAAATATAGACTATAAACAGTAATTTAAAGATGAATATGTACTATAATGTCTAATGTTGTACATATGTCTAATAGACATGAACAAGTTGTTTGACAAACATTTATTAGTTTTGTCTTCATGCTCTATGTTGAGTTCGGGTTTCACTAATAATAAACATATATTTGCATAAAGCATCCATATTTGATTATGCGCATGTTGATTAGAGCATTTAAAAATTTGAAAAGTATTAATTTAAGGTACATTTCAAGTGGATGCAAATGTGCAGTTTGTTTTTTGTGGATTTTTTTTGTGTGCGTGTGTGTGTGTGTGTGTGTGTGTGTGTGTGTGTGTGTGTGTGTGTGTGTGCGCGCATGCATTCTGACTGGCCTCACTGTCGTCTCGAGGAAAACGTCTGCATGTTTGTAGACGGTGGAAAAATTCATCCCCTGTCCTGTTAGTTCTTCTGAAATTGGTGCAGGTTAGCAAACTGTAGCATCCATCTGAAATAGCGCTCCGTTTCTGTAGCTGCTTCATCACATTATGTTTCCGTATTTTCATGCCAAACGTTTAAAAGCAGGAAAACTTTAATATTGTATTTTGCTGGGCTCCGAGTCACAAACTGGCAATGAGAGAGAAGATACGGCTTTCAGGAAAACACATGAACTGCAAATAACTCCCATGTGACCTCAGACCAGTAATTAACTTATATGTCACAAACGAATGGGCGAAGGAATGGGACGTATGTGCAGAAACAGCAAGTTGTAGGAAATAAACCCCAGTACTAAAAGAAGTGTCGTCTATAGTTTCAAATCACGGCATGATCGAGTCGTCTACACTCGGTGCTGAATTGACCACTCCAGACTCACACACGTGTTCCTGCTGACGGCTGAAGCTCCTCCCTTATGTCTCTCATGTCGGCTTCCTTGATTGTAATTTTAACAACACCGCTATGAAACGCTTTTATTCAAAAACATGTTTACAAGGGATTTTTTACATAATGTTACACCTGAATGAGTTTTTTTATTTGTGTCTCGTTTAAAGCCAAAATCTCATATACAGCAAGACTCCGACCTGCGAGAACTCAACTTACGTTAATCCAGAGATACGACGGTCACCTCAGAGGAGAAAAAATAAAAAATAAATAAAAAAAAATTATAAAAAAATTATAATTCTCGACTTACGACCTGCCGGACCTATCTATGTCGTAAGTTGGGGTCTACCTGTACCGTCAACCCCTGATAATTCACGTTTTCGGAACTCGAAACCTGGAAAATTTGCAGGTTTTCATTTGGACCCTAACTAACAGCGGATTGTTTGAAATTTTGCGGAAATCCGCAGCGGGACCGAATGTTCAGGAACGATAGCAATAACATTTCAAACTGTTTTCACTCACAAATTTCATTAAAACATGTTAGAACACATTATTGTATTAAAGTGACTTAATGTCTAGATCAGGGGTGCACACACTTTTTCAGCATGCGAGCAACTTGTAAAAAATGATCCTACCTACTCCAAAAATTGTCGTATTGGGAACCCCTGATCTATCTGAATTCACTAAGGTACCATAGGGGTACCTTAATAGGAAACCCCCACGAGTTCCTGGGCACCAAGTTATAGCCATTTAAATGTTATGGGTTTGATGATGACCTTGTGTCTGCCCCAATTTTAACACAGCGTTAAAACATGATAAACGATTTCTACTCTTTCTGCGATTTTTTTTTTTTATGCAATTTCTTTGAAAATTGCAGATAAAAAAATCCACTCCAGACTGAGGAAAAATTGCATTATGATGGAACCCTGCCCTGAGTAATCATACACTCAGTGATGAACAACTCGATATCCTAATACTTCTCATATCACCTTCACAAAGTCTTTTTTTTTTCTTTTCCTTCACTCAAACTGGGAGTCTCAAACCTGTTCCAGCTTGATCATGCTCCTGTTCCTGTAATGCAGTTGTATGAAGATATGTGTTGTGAGTGGAAGATCTCCTGCTGTAGAGCTCTGATTAAACATGATCATTTCACTATTCACTTCACCTCACCTACATCAGTTCCACATTTTGTTAACACACTTGTATCTGAATGAGCACAAATCTCCACAAAATCCAGAGGAACATCTATCCAAAAGAGTGGAGCTTTTTCTAACAGCAAATGGGGACCACCACACACACACACACACACACACACTGGATCATTTAGAAAATAAAATTGAATAAGGTCCATCGTTATACGGTCACAATGTCCTTTGCTTCTCCTTCCACTTGGTCCAACCCTTTTAATTAAAACCCAAACCTTCACGTCGTCTCGATGAGGTGACTTTCACTTTACTGACTAACGTGGATTTCTGTTGAAGGATGGAAACGCTTTTCTCCTAAAATGTTTAACGTTTCTACTCTTAAAAAAATCCTTTCGTAATCAAGTTTGCATCTATTTTTAAGGCTGCGCTACACTGCAGCAGTTTCGGCTAACACGCTTAACTTTCCTGTGTGTGTGTGTGTGTGTGTGTGTGTGTGTGTGTGTGTGTGTGTGTGTAAGTGATTTAGCAATACAAAAACAAACAACTAAAAGCAGCACATTAATCAGGCTGCCATTCGGGTAAGAAGATCTCTGGGAAAGCATGGTGCTGAGGTGGACTTGGGTTCATTTGTTATTCCTATTTTGGAGTCTGCTTGTGGAGCCATAAGGGTGTTCGTAAAGTCAGGTAGTGATGTAGGAGACCTGGGGGTGCACTCAGTGTTCACATTCATGATGTTCAATAGGGTTGGAGCTCCATTGCAGGAGATCTTCCACTCCCGATCCATGTGAAGCAGATCTTAATGGAGGTGGCTTTGTGCCCAGGAACATTGTCAGGAAGGCACAGGTTTGGATCTCCAAGTTCAAGCAAGAAAGAAGTTTCCTGATGCTTTTGTTCATCCCACACATGATACAGATTAAAGCATTGGGGTATAATATAATGAACCTAATATCACACTTCACCCCACACACAGTGACGTGGAAAATGGGTTTCATTAGGTTTCTAAAGACCTCACACACAGACCCTGATCCAGTTCCTGTTAATCTTGTGTTAGAGCCTTTTCCTAAAATGTGTGTCCAGGGAACATTCAGGTTGAATTGACTCATTTAACAAATTTTACACGGAATGCGCCGATTTCCCGGAAAAAAGTGTTTAATCTGCTCCTGTGTGTCTCGCAGGTGTTCCTCTTGCTGTCCATCGCCGACTGGATGGTCCACGCCATGTGGAAGTCTGGGAAGGACCCCGACAGTTTCTCCATCCCCTACCTGACTGCGCTGGGAGACCTACTGGGTACCGCCCTCCTGGCCTTAAGCTTCCACTTCCTGTGGGTGATCGGGGACCAGGACAGCGACGTAGGCGATTAGGGGCGAACGCTTTTCACCCACCAACCTGTTACATTTTTAGCCAAAGCCGTGCGGCGTCGCTCCGGGAAACAACCATCGACCGAGTCCTGGTAAACCACCTGACCGGAAATAATGTGTAAGAGGACCAGCGAGGACGGGATTTCCTCATCAGTCGGAACATTTTATATATTGCTTTTTAAAAGGACAGATTATTTCATATTCGCCTTGCGAGAGATTCTTCTTCATTCCAGACTCTCCTGGAAGATCTCCTGCTTGCTTATTTTTCCACATGTGAACTAATGTGACGAATGAACTAATTATCAGCTCGCCTTTCTTTTTTTTTTCACATCGCACCCACAAATGATTGCTCTATATTTTTTCCCTCATCTGCACTTTGAAAGACGAACGGTACTTACGTGTTTTGGTCCATCAGGTCAGATACTTACTTTTCAATGTTTACATGTATGCAAGTCTACACTGACATCAGGCACGTACGCCTGCGAATATATCGTCTATACGTGGACTCAGCATTTGTCTCGTCTATACGTCTTTATGTATGTATGTGTGTGTTTTTTGCTGTCCTTTTTTGGTTTTGCTTTTTTTGGGGAGAAAATTAAATCTGGTCTTTTTTTTTTTTATACTCACAATAAATATTATTACAAAGAAGTATTTGTTTCTAGTCATTCAGCAAAGTGCCTCTTTTTTTTTTTATCATTATACTCGATATATTTGATCCCTGCTGTATAATAATCGTTTTTTAAATTCAAGTAGTCATATAACATGGAGACTCAACAGCTGGAAGGCTGATAATGCAGTTTAATGCGTTCACATCGTGAAAAAAGTGTAACGGAGACAGAAAAAAACCCGGCTGTGGTATTTATAGCACTGCACTATAAATAAACCTTCCAGTGTTTATTATGCAATAAAAAAAATGATTGAATGAGCCTTAAAAGCATTGAGTTTTATTCAGCTTTGAAGGATTTAGTGTGTGTGTAGAGGGTACAGCCTGTAAAGTTCAGACCTAGCTCTGTGTGTGTGTGTGTGTGTGTGTGTGTGTGTGTGTGAGATACTCGTTAATGAGGACCGTCCAGACGCAAACAGATAAAAGGCCATGCTCTGCAGGACCCTGAAACCCAAGATTGATGATAGAATTTGTCCCTGTGAGCAATGTGCTTGAGTTCGGTGCTACGTCGTCATAATGCCGCCCCAGAACGCTCATGACTCCGCCCTTATCGCCTGGAACTGGGAAAAAAAAAGCAAGACGAGAGATGACGAGAAAGAAACAACAAGAACTGTTTGTGGTTCGTTCCTGCTGCAGTGAGTAGCGTATTTGGCAACCCTTTTTTACATTTTTTATTTTAAAGGACATAAAAATGGTCATTTTAATCCCTTTATAGTTACGAGGTGGTACCAAATAGTTTAAAAACTCGCTCTGTTTACTAACAAAGTACTTGATTTATCTAACCTTCACACACCATCTCCTTCAAAATGGTCCCTGAAGTGTGTCTACCTTCTGTGGTTTGCGCCGGATCGCCGTAACGGTGTCAAAACGGCGACCTTTGAGCTCAGAATATCCCCCAATTCACACATGCACACTGACTTATGAAGGTCGGTGCTTCCTGTGACTGTGTGTGCAGCCTTGTGCTGCCATCTGTTGGTGTGCTACAAACCTATTTTGATTCCACCTTGTACTTCTAGATGTGGGACTTTCTTCAGAACAGTTGCTTTCCGTTATCTTGCACAAAGCCGGCTCCATGAAGATCTGTTTTACACGGGTGGTCTGCTATAGAGCTCAGTAAACCTCAGGCCTTCTCACTTCACCTACATCAGTAGATCTTGAAGACCCTTATCCAGAGCGAATTACAACTGAGCAGGGGAGGCTTAAGGGTCTTGCTCATGGGCCCAGCAGTGGCAGCATGGTGGTGGTGGGATTTGAACCTGTGACCTTCTGAATTCAAAGTCCGATGCCTTAACCACTGATCTCCCACCTCCACAGACGTCCTTGTCCATATTATGTGGTTGATGATTGGACATTTTTTTCTCGCTGATGAATATAATACATTATTATATTAAATACGTTGACAGAAAACTCGTTTTTTATTCATGGATTGATGAAGAACCTCAGCTTCCTGTGGGATGTTTTCATACCACTCGTGCTCATCTTATGCTCTCGCAGAACCTTCCCTCCATTACAGCCTCTCTCTGCTGTGTCCAGTCATGCAGACGGATAGTGGGAGTCAGAAGAACCCTGCTCGAAAGCGTGGGATCGCAGAGAGAAAGATCTGAGTCATTCTTTCTCTTATTCACGGTGACATGTTGGACAAACAGTAAAAGGCTGCGAGATTCTTCTCCAGCTGAAGTCAGGTGAGATGTGGGATCATGGATGGAAAAATAATCGTGAATCGTGTTGTGCTGTAGATATCATATAGATCATGTTACCAAATAGATTCCAACTACAGTCTGGTTTGAAAATGTATAAAGAAGGAAGTACAGATATACTGATAGCAGAAACATCTACTTGAGAACAGTAACAACGTATTTGTACTTCATCCCACCTTTGTACAGCAAATGAGCTCATCTTTCCTAATTTCCCCTGACAGGTCGTTTGAATTGGATGGAAAGAGATGTCCGATGGACCATTCTATCATTCCCACCCAAAAAAAAAAAAGAGTGCCTTCAAACTCTGATGATTGTGGTATCCCTGGGATTCTCTTGGTCTCCCAGCAACTCAATGACAGGGTGAGACCCAGCCAGACTTCTACTTCAGCTACATTTCACCACTAAATCATAAATATATGTGTCCTCCATGCATCATCACCCGTTCTCCACACACTCAGCCCACTCCCTTACTGTAGGGCTGGAAAATGCTAGTGGGAACGAAAAGCCTGATGTGGTTCTGCGTCTAATGAAAGGAAAAAGGACGGAGGAGTGTAGGATGAAGGAGCTGATCTAAACTCTGGGGTATTTGCAGAAGGGCAGAAGACCGCTGTAAAGCTGTGGTGAGGGATTTGGGTAAAGGGAGGGACTGGGGTTCATGGAGGATGGGGTTTGCAGGTGCACTTGCTTCCCAACCACACACTAAATTCACATCCACACTCGAACCGGCGGCACTCGGTGCACTGTGATTACTAGATAGAACCTAAAAAGACATTTGTGCTACACACAGAACACAGAGCTACACAACACAGAGCTACACACAGAACACAGAGCTACACACAGAACACAGAGCTACACAACACAGAGCTACATACAGAACACAGAGCTACACACAGAACACAGAGCTACACAACACAGAGCTACATACAGAACACAGAGCTACACACAGAACACAGAGCTACACAACACAGAGCTACACACAGAACACAGAGCTACAGAGCTACACACAGAACACAGAGCTACACACAGAACACAGAGCTACACAACACAGAGCTACACACAGAACACAGAGCTACACAACACAGAGCTACAGAGCTACACAGAACACAGAGCTACACAACACAGAGCTACACAACACAGAGCTACACACAGAACACAGAGCTACACAACACAGAGCTACATACAGAACACAGAGCTACACACAGAACACAGAGCTACACACAGAACACAGAGCTACACACAGAGCTACACAACACAGAGCTACACACAGAACACAAAGCTACACAACACAGAGCTACACACAGAACACAGAGCTACACAACACAGAGCTACACACAGAACACAGAGCTACAGAGCTACACAACACAGGCTACACACAGAACACAAAGCTACACAACACAGAGCTACATACAGAACACAGAGCTACACAACACAGAGCTACACACAGAACACAGAGCTACACACAGACACAGAGCTACATACAGAACACAGAGCTACACAGAACACAGAGCTACACAACACAGAGCTACATACAGAACACAAAGCTACACAACACAGAGCTACACACAGAACACAGCTACACAACACAGAGCTACATACAGAACACAGAGCTACACACAGAACACAGAGCTACACACAGAACACAGAGCTACACAACACAGAGCTACATACAGAACACAGAGCTACAGAGCTACACACAACACAGAGCTACACACAGAACACAGAGCTACACAACACAGAGCTACACACAGAACAGAGCTACACACAGAACACAGAGCTACACAACACAGAGCTACATACAGAACACAGAGCTACACACAGAACACAGAGCTACACAACACAGAGCTACACAGAACACAGCTACACAACACAGAGCTACATACAGAACACAAAGCTACACAACACAGAGCTACATACAGAACACAGAGCTACACACAACACAGAGCTA
>NC_060901.1:2943512-2958512 GCF_014805685.1 Silurus meridionalis | reverse complement strand
TTTAGAAGGACAAAGTCACCCCCTTCTGTTCTAGTTTTGACGTGATCCAGGATGAAGATTATTCCAGGATGAGTTTTTCCTTCTTTTTTTTTTTAATCCTATCTTATGTGACTGTACTTTCCCACAATCTCGAGCTCTTGAAGGTCGTGCAGTTAACATCGCCGTTTCTTCCTTATCTCAGAACGACCGGCGTGTTTCCTCACAATGCCGTCACGCTGCATTTGCTGATGACACGAAGATCTGAAGCGGCGCAGGCGCTCAGCACACTTACGCCTTTATATTTTTCTTCTTCCTCCTTTTTTTTTTTAGCTTTCAAACTACTTCTTCAAAGACACCACTTCAAACCACGGCAGGACGTATAATCAGAGAACGCAGGCCTTCCCACAGAGCGCAGGAGCTAACGCCAGCACTGCAAGGTCAGCCCTGTTGGAAGAGCTTCAGTAACATCTGCTCAGCAAAAAAACATTTTCAGGAGCGAACACGCTTACCGAAAGTGACTTTCCATTTCACCATTATATGCACAAAAGTTTGTGGACACCTGACCATGAGATTTGTTTGTATATCTATTTGAACATCCCATTCCACAGTCTTCATTTCCTATAATACTCTCCATCTTCCTCCTGGATAGATGTTCTACCTGATTTTGTGGAGATTTGTGCTCCTTCAGACACAATGGTGTCAGGTTCTGATGTAGGGGAGATGAGGTCTGGGGTGCAGTCAGCATTTACATTCATCTCACAGGGTTGAGATTAGAGCTCTATTGCAGGAGATCTTCATGGAGCTGGCTTTATGCAAAGAAACATTCCCATGCTGAAGCAGGTTTGGGTGTCCTAGTTCAAGTGAAAGGAAAATCTCATTCCCCAAAAGGCTTCCTTTACGATCGTATGTCTCCAGATCTGTTTGGAGAAGCACCACGAATGGCTGGAAAAGTATCTTCTAACAAATCTTATATTTGTATCAAATAATTATCATCAAACCGTGCTTGAATGCCCTAAACAGGTACACACTTTCAGATAATCAAAAGAAAAACAAAAACAAAAACATTTCATTCAATTTGAATCTTTATTGAGAAAACAGAGAAAAAAAAAACGAGAGACAGTGTGATTCATGAAGCATGTTGTGCTGGAGACAGTCTTCTCCGAGAGTCCTGTACACCTTTAAATATGTCCTGATCCGTCTGGAAGCTCCTTCCCCAATGATGAGGGTGGACGTGGACACGTAAATAAAATAGTGTCTGGTGTGAGAACGTGGGACGATTGAGCTCAAATGAGTTAGTCGGTGTGAAAATGTGTACACACACACACACACACACACACACACACACACACACACACATTAGGCTAATGTCATCCTGAAAGGCATCCAGTAGCAATCATAGTGTGGAACCCAAAAAAAAAAAAAGAAAAGAAGGAAAATCAGATGTAGTGTCTAAGCATTTCTGTGCTGATCTCCAATCAGTGGTCCATCTAATTATAGTCATTACATATAAGAACTGATTGTAGATCAGGACTTCCTGCAGAGCAAAATTCCCAGAAAAGTGTACGAGTTTACTTGGATGAAGGCACTCGGAGTGAGCGAGCGAGCGAGTGTGTGTGTGTGTATGTGTGTGTGGATGCAAAAATGAACATACTGACTGAACTTAAAGAGAAAAAGAAACCATTTAAATACAAAAGCATCTGAAGAACCGTACAGATTCGTTCTTTTCTCGGATTTCCAACTGCTCTTATTAACCGCGCGACAGTGAACCGTTAGCATTAGCAAAACGCAAGGCGTAGCGAAGTACGTTACCTCACGAAATCGCGGTTCGGGTAAATCCGGGACGGAAAAAAACAAAAAAAGTCCACATAAAATGAGGACGAATGAAAATTATGTCGAGATTCAATTCGATCAACGACCTCAGATATGAATGAGGTTTTTAGTTTTGTTGTTGTTAAATACTTATTGTAAATAAGAATCTCCGTTCCAGTATTTACAACCATCCATATCTCTAAAACGGAACAATTCTCTCATAATGTTCATATATATATATATATATATATATATATATATATATATATATATATATATATATATATATATAAAACTCATGATTCCATGACACCCAGCACTCATTCCCATTCATTAAGCCGTTAGCTCATATCTCTGTAGCCTTCACTCAATATCGCATGTTTTTTCTATCGTTTGTTCGATTTGGTCATCATTTTCTGAACGGATTTGGCTAACAATGCTTCAAGGACATTGATTCAGAAAGAAAAAAGGAACGTAATGAAATATTTTACCTCAGCATTTTGGTCAGAAGGTTTCTATAAGCCTGCAACAGCAGATCTGACTGTTTCCTGTAACGTGAGGTAACGTTACAAGACGGTTTTCCGTTTTCAGCAACATCACGACAGGAGAAAAGCGAGATCGGGATCGAACTTTTTATTTATTTATTTATTTTTCGCCGACATTCAATGTAATTGAAAATAAAGAAAAATTGCAATGAAGAGAAACAAATTCTGGTGTGCTGTGAAACATCACAGCCCTGTTGTTGATGACTTCCTTACACAAGCACACACTTCTTAGGTGTAATAATTGGTGAGGACCGTAGGCTTTGATGTGACATATTGTGTGGCCAAAAGTATTGGGACACCCTACTTTATCAGCCTCGGAATTTGCATGAAACTTGAACCAGGAGACCTAATCTGTTCCAGCATGACGTGCACAAAGCCAGCTCCATGAAGATCTGCTTTACATGGTTTGGAATATATGAAAGATCTCCTGAGCTCCAACCCTATTGAAGATGATGAGTGTGTAAGCTGACTGCACCCCAGGCCTCCTCACGTCCTCACCTTCATCAGTACCTGACTTTATTAACAGTGAAACATCTTCCCAGAAGAGTGCAGGTTATTCTAAGAGGAAACAGGGATGAAATGTGGAATGGGATGTTCATAAAGAAGAACATACAATTTATATGGTCAGGTGTCCACAAACTTTTGGCCATATAGTGTAGTTCCTGGTTGATTGAATTCTGTATAGCAATGACATTTTGAAGTGGAGAGGCAGAACACAGATGTTTCTCTTCCTCTTTGCCATGTTTTTCTCACTAGACGGCTATGAATTTGTTCGAAATAACAAACCCTAAGAGGCATTTATTTATCCAGGCGCACTAATCTGTCCGCTCATCCGGATGAAAGAGAGAGCTGGCGTTAGACTGAGACACCTTGACCAGTGAAGGTTTTTTTTTTCTTCACTGTGCAGACACAGACAGTGGAGACAGACACACCCGTCTGTGGCTGTCAGACACATAAATAGGTGATTTCATCATCTTCAGACTCGTTCTAATTTACAGTCATAACAACACGAGGCCATAAAAAGACACGGCTCCAAATAAAAGCATGTGTTCCTTTGAATTCGGGATAAAGACGGAACAAACACGGGTTTAATGCAGGAAACAGATACCGGCTAGCACTTTCCCTCATCCCTCGTTCAGTCCGTCTGAATAAATCGTTCCTATGAGAACAGCACAGAAAGCAGTCACTTTGTTTTCCTTAGAGAGAAAAAACAAAAAAAATCCACTCCAAAACAAACAAACAAAAAAAATAACACATTAAAAATCAATACTGCTCTTTATAAATCCGTCTCTCGGAGAAAATTAAAATTGTCTTCTCATTTTTTTTTTTTTTCTTACAAAGGATTTTAAATTACGTTTTGTTTAGCCGCTCGCAGCTGCCTTTCACAAGTCAATAAAAACCAAGCGAATATTCTCTTCATTTTTTTTTTTTTTATAAGATGGATGAAAGTTCTTCGGAGAACGCCCTCTTGCCGACCTCTGACGTTTGACCGCATGACTGAACAGCAGGACACGCCCACATAGTGTGTTCACATCTTCCTGTGTGTGCACAGAGCCTGTCTTTTACATATGCATCATATAATTACTGTACACACACACACACACACACACACACACACACACACACACAGTCACACGGTCCTCACACAGGAGATGGCTGTGGTTAAGGGGGTCGACCATAAATAACAGTAAAATGAGCTTTCCACAAGTTCAGTTGTATCTCAAGTGATGTTTCGGTTCCATCGTTGAAGTCCACGAGAGTCTTTCGCTCATCATTTTTTTCCAGATCTTTGCTCAGTACAGTAAATGAGGCCGCAAGTCCTATTGCTTATTAATGGTAGGAAATATAAACAGTAACATGATCTTTATTTTACAATCGGATGTAGTGTGTATTAACACAGACGCCAGGGTTACCTGAATACGCATCAAACGTGAAGCGGTGACCAAATACAGTACTAATATTCCTCGTCTGCTTCACGATACAGCAGACCTCTGGTTTAAAGTCTTTTTGCGCCGCTTTCCACAAGTAATGATTTCTCCTCGTATCAAGTCGAGTTTAGCTTCGAGTGTTTGTTCGAGCAGAGAGCAGTTTGTGCCACGTGAGTCACGCACCAAGCCTCCCTACTGCTCCTTCAGGTAACTTGGAGAGGAGTAGTTAAACATCAGGAAGTCCATCTTGTAAAGCTGATAGAGCTGGCTCTGCTGCTGCGAGCTAATGTTGTTGAAAAACATGGCCGCCATCTGGTCGGTGGTGCGAGTCGACTTGGCGTAGGACGGAAAATGGAGCGAGTCGGGCACCCCGGCCAGCTTCAACACGTAGTCGGCGTCCTCTTCCAGCGTCTCGTACTTGCCCACCAGGTCGTAGTGGATGTCGCAGGGGTGACACAGGGCGTACACCGTCTGCCAGTGCTCGTTCAGCGGCGCCTCACGTTTCGTGGCCGGATCCACAAGGTACTCTGCGAACTCCGTGAACTTGACGTCGCCGCCGTTCTGGAGCGCTTCAGCCGTGGCGTTCTTGCGGTAGCGCCGGACTATGCGGGTGCCATAGCGCTTGTGAAAGGACGTGTTGTAGCGCAGGGTGAACTTGTTCCGGTACGCAGACACCAGGCGCTCGAAGGGCTCGCGCACAAACAAGAACTTGATGTAATTCTTCAGGCGGTAGTTGATGTCGGCGATGCTGTACTGGTTGAGCGTCTTAAGGTTGGAGGGCACGTGGGCCTCACTGGGCAGGATCTGCATGGGATCGCTGTACTTGCCGTGCCCGCTCAGGACCATCATCACCCTCTTCCAGTTGGTGCAAGCCACCTTGGGGACGTAGCAGTAGATCAGCTCATGTTCTTCATCCACTACCAAGTGTTTCAGGTCGCCGGGTGTCAGGACGTGCCGCTTGCGGCTCGAGGCACTGTGGGCACGACACGTCTGGGCCACCTGGTCCCGCCGAGCCTGATGGAGAAGAGCTGCTCTGGAGAACTCCGCCTGAGTCAGAAAGAGAGAGCAGATCAGATTAGTTTTAAGCCGAATATTTCACAATTATAGCATTTTAGATGTTATACTAAAAATCTGAGAAATAACACAATCTTCAAATGCGGGAGTGATTTTGTTTAAATGGTCCTTTGTTAAGTGTAAGGGCTGTTGCCATGATAACCCCGATTAGATAGCTTGTTATTGCAATAAAACGTACATACAACTACAAATCGGGTCTTCCTCCTCCAGTGCAACTTATAGACCCCAGAGTCAACGAATATTTTTCTCTCCACGTTGGCCTTTTCATCCACATGGAGACCACACGTTTCAGTCAACGAAAACATAGATTTTTGGAAACGCTCTCCAAAGTGGATCAATTGATACTCTGGTCAGTCTGAGGAAATCATTCAGTAAATCTTTCAACCACAATACACCACAGGAGATCATTTCTGCCTGTAGACAGCAAACTATAGAACTCCTCCCTCTGAGTGTTAAAGATATAAAGATACTATAAAGATGTTAAAGATACTTATATAATATGGTAATATCTTGGCCAATTACGTGCAATAATGTCAGTACAATAATACTAATAATCATAATCATGATAATTGTTTCACGTGCAATAACTTGTATACTTTATTATCGTAGTCTGACTTCTGCCATGTCTCACTACGGCTCCACATTTAATTTTACTTAATATAGAACGTAATTGAAGATGTTGAGGTTTTCGTTGGGAGTGATGACGATGGACAGGATTAGAAACGAGTTTATTAGAGGGACAGCGCTTGTAGGACGTTTTGAAGACAAGGTGAGGGAGGTGACATTGAGATGGTTTGGACATGTGCAGAGGAGGGACATGGGGTATATCAGTAGGAGAATGCTGAGGATGGAGCCACCAGGAGGGAGGAAAAGAGGAAGACCAAGGAGGAGGTTCATGGATGTGGTGAGGGAAGACATGCAGGTAGGTAGTTGGTGTGAAAGAGGCAGATGAAGAGGACAGAGGGGTATGGAGACGGATGATCCGCTTAATTGAAAATTAAAGTGTGGATGCGGAACGTTTTTAGACTAAATCTGAATTAGTCTAGACGTAGCCTAATTCTTCTAGGCTATTCTATACTTCTTGTAAGCGTTCAGGTATTTTTCTCCAATGAGCTCAAACGGCTTTAGCCGAAGTATAACATTTCTATCAAGTGTCCGCCAGTTGCATTTTAAACCAATTCTTCCAAAGGTCAACAAGGGTCAGATGGCAATGATCTGTCTTGACAAGACGTCTGAGAATTTTACCGTTAGCAAACAAAGCAACCTCAGTTTGAGCTTCTTAGAATCAGCAGCCAGTACGACACACTTCATTAAGTGCAGACAATTAATTTTTCAATGGGTTTGCCAGCGATCCAATCAAGAACGTTGATTATTTTCAATCCCTTCTTCTCTATGGTCTCGCTCACACTCTCTCTTCGTCTCTCACGCACACACTTTCTTCGCAGTATGAAATCTTTGTTACGGTGGAATTTCCCCAGAGCTCAAAGCCCTTCCTCAGAGTTTCAGTAGTCCTGTTTATCAGATCATGAAATACAGAGCCTGTGTGCAGAAAGCAGTGGATAAAATGACAGGAGAACAAAGAGAGAGCGATGTAATCGTGGCAGCGTGGACGGCACAGATCAAAACACCTCGAAGGCTTGATGCCTGAAGTCTGGTCATTCCTTTTTATTTTTTTTTATTAGAAAAAAACTCCAACATACGTCTTTTTTTTCCACCCACATGCATTTTTTTCACAATCTCACTTTAAATCTGAAGGTTTGTGAACCTCACATGTGGCATCTTCATTCAAATCTCATCAGTATGAAGTCGACTGCGGTGCGGCCATTTATCTCTAATCTTTTAGACCCATTTTTTTCTTTTTTCCACAATTAAACATTTTTCACAGCAAATTAATGGAGAGTGTGTTAGAGAAGTGAAGAAAAGAGTGCAGGCAGGGTGGAGTGGGTGGAGAAGAGTGATAGCAGGAGTGATTTGTGATAGAAGAGTATCTGTGAGAGTGAAAGGGAAAGTTTAGAGGACTGTGGTGAGACCTGAGATGTTGTATGGATTAGAGACAGTGGCATTGAGTAAAAGACAGGAGGTGGAGCTGGAGGTAGCAGAGCTGAAGATGTTGAGATGTTCGTTGGGAGTGACGACGATGGACAGGATTAGGAATTTATTAGAGGGACAGTGCATGTAGGATGTTTTGAAGACAAGGTGAGGGAGGTGAGATTGAGATGGTTTGGACATGTGCAGAGGAGGGACATGGGGTATATCAGTAGGAGAATGCTGAGGATGGAGCCACCAGGAAGGAGGAAAAGAGGAAGTCAAAAGAGGAGGTTTATGGATGTGGTGAAGGAAGACATGCAGGTAGCTGGTTTGAAAGAGGCAGATGTAGAGGACAGGGGGGTATGGAGACAGATGATCCGCTGTGACGCCCCCTAATGGGAGAAGCCAAAAGACTAAGAAGAAACCATTTTCACAGCCACTAAACAACACTTTTTTCAGAAATTCCAATATATACATGAATATCTTTGCCTCGGCGGGTATTGAGTTGCTGCCTCACAGCTCCAGGGTTTCTGGATCAATCTTGATCTCAGGTTGCTCAGGTTGGGGAGGTTCACATGATCACTCATCATCTCGAAGTTCTCCCACTTTCTCTGGTTTCCTCCCAACTCCAAAAAACAAGCATGTACTGTAAGTCTGGTATGAAAAACTGTAGGTATGAAATGTTGAATAAGTAAAAATGTGCAGAAGCTGATGAGAAAGTACTGTGAGAAATATTTTTGCAATTTTATATATTTATTTTGATATATGGTCTAATTTTAATGATATATTTTAAATATTATGCAAATTGATATAGAAAATTTGATTTATTTATATACATTGCTATTTGCACTTCTGCCCTGTACTGTTTTAATAACCCTGATTCTTTGTGCTTGTGAAGATTGATGCTCATTCAGGTACTGATGTAGGGTGTGTGTTCCAATTCATCCCAAAGGTGTTCAATACGGTTGAGGTCAGAGCTTTATAGCAGGAGATCTTCCACCAAATCCAACCTGTGTAAAGCAGATCTTCATGGTGCTGGAACAGTTTTGGGCTCAAGTGTAGAGAAAATTTCATCTACAAACATCTTGTGTGCCTTCAACTTGGTGCTTACAGAGTGGGGAAGAATTGCAGAAGTTGGGTGTTGGATCATTTTTCCATAAAGTGAATGGACACAATGGTGTTTCTCCAGTAGTATGGAAAACACCTGATAGATCCATCCGCTAGTGTGTAAAGACAATAAAAAAAAGCTGAGGAATTTAAATAAATCACTATCAGCACATTATTTTTACAGTTTCAGGCGATTCACAGACACTCTGGTTATTTTAGAAAAATGACTATAGGGTGCATGAAGGCCAAATCTGTGTGTGATTTATTTAATGAGCCTGATGGAGAACTAAGACATTTTGACTAGCCTGCTAAATCACCAGCCTCACATTTGGGATTATTCAGAACAGCAGGTCAAATTGTTTTCTTCTTCTGAATTCTATCCTTTACTTTAATAAAAAAAAATAAACAACAAAAACATTTTTCCCAATGCAATAAATACCATGTGCTGGTGTTTGTCTTGGTTTGTGACCTAGTCCAAGCTCTCCACCTCTGTCCTGTCATTGGTTTGCTGCTTGATTGTGTTCACCTGTTCTGTGTTTAGTTCTGCTGGGTTTGTTTATAAGTACCTTGCTGTGCCAGTGTATCATCACAAACTCTTATTATGGATTTGTTTCCTTGATTCTGACCCAGTTTTTAGGTGCATATTTTCCACCCTTGCAAACGTTTGTAGTTTCTGATTATAGATTATCCCTGTTTAACTTCGCCTGCCTGTGTTTAAGAACCTGCCTCTATTCACTGCATGTTACACGAACAGGGATTCTTTCCAATGATCAACTAAACGAGCAGGAAGGATTTTATTAGTTCACTGGATAAGAAGACCACATTAGAGCAGAGATAGTCCCGAGGTCTTATACTGTCTTACCTTATAATGCCATTCCTAATGATAGCAGTGATTATACGACTCTGGTTATTTGAACGAGCAAATGTCAGGTAAAGTTCAAAGCAGTAAAAGAAAACGTGGATTTCGTAATACACAATTTACATAACCAACTGTAGGTCCGTGGATACATAATCTAATAGTTTTAATTGGTGAAATATCGATGGAACATAACGTGCGTGAGAGCCACTGGAATAGCTTTAGAGAGCTTTGGTATTATGAAAGTCTTTTATATCTCGTTTATAGAGATATATAGATTTTTTTCAGCCTCTCCAAACTTTTACCATTCAAAGAAGACACAAACCTGTTCCATCATGACACTGTCCCTGTGCACAAAGCAGGCACCATGAAGATCTGGTTTACATGCATTCGAGTGGAAGATCCACCACTATAGAGCTTCAACTCTTTTGAATATAAAGAATGTGAACACTGTTGGCACCACAGACCTCCTCACCTCATCTCAACCTCACCTCACCACACCTCACCTCACCTACATCAGTACCTGAATTTACCCTTTTATCTAAATGAGCACAAATATCTATCACCAAAATCTAGTGAAACATCTTCCATGGAAAGTTCACTTCAGTTCAGTTTAGATTATTTATTCTTTTAAGAATATTATTTTTGCAGCATACAGGGGGGAGGTGGTAGCTTAGTGGTTAAGGCGTTGGACTTTGGATCCGAAGGACATAAAGCCAACAACAAGTAGGGACAATATGGAACGGGACGTTTATAAAGCACATACACATCTTATAGTCAGGTCTCCTTAAACGTCTGTCCATATAATGCACTGTAGGTGTTTCAGTGATGGTGCTGATGGTCTCACTGCCCTTGTTATGTCCTGGTTCTTGAGGAATAGGTGGTGCATCTTGGATGAGACCACGTCCAATACTAGAGACATTATTCATGATGTAATAAAGGTGATTCTTCAGAATGACATTGAACTCATTGGTAGTGATAAATGCATTTATATTTTTGGCAGTTGGTAGACGCCTGTATCCAGAGCAACATACAATGGAGTAGTTGAGGGTTAAGAGTTTTGCTCAAGGGTGCAGGAATGTCAGTTTGTTGGTCATTTTGAACTCATGAACTTCTGATCCAAGGTCTTAACCAGTGAGCAACCAGATTCCGTATTAAATCAAACAACAAATAAAATTTCACTGCAAAACCTGAGTCACACTTTCCATTAATGTGTCCCCCCCTTAGCATAGACATCCACCAGAAGCTGCTTAGTGACACACCTCAGGGTTTCGACTTAAAAAAATAAGCTGGATATGTGATTTTTAAAAAAAGCCACTTTAGGAAAATCCCTTTCCAAATTATCCCAATCGGGATTAAGAACCGTTTCCTCATGTTGCACAGATGGTGGAGGAAAACCTCCACTCTTCACACCCGTTTCTCATCTCTCCATCGTTCACAAAAGCAGTAAAGCGTGAATATATTTCTCACACAACACATGTTTAAACCAACAACTCACGTGCCGATAAGAGGAATCTGTGCACGGGGAGTTGCCTAGAAATGAGTAGGAACGCATCAACACATCTCTTTCATGTTCTCCAAAACACTGTGACGTAATGACATAAACACAACCATTATAGTTCTACATCTGTAAATAGGCCGCGGGAGCAACCGCTCGTTCAGTACGAGCTTTTCCACTTAAATTAACACACTTTATATATTAAACTCGTTTTACCAAGATCAAGAGAAACAACGTGAAATTAGTCATGACATCTAAATCTTCTTCAAATCAGTATGGACATCATCTCCTTTCAGTTCAACCAATTCTGAAATGAACAGGAACCACAAAATGCATGGATCCTAAAGCGAGATTTCAGACCTTCAGAGAGAAGATGCCGGACCTGTGAGTATCCCGAACCATCTAGAGACGCGCCAGCTCCAGTTGAATAATAAAGATTAATTAGAGAATAAACAACCTTTTAATCAATATTAACCTTCTACATCTCCATTATTGAACATTTATAGGCTCAGGCATGAAGAATCTATAAGGATCTCAGATGTTAAGCTGATTTAAGAGATGCTCACAAGCTCCTGGTTCCACAAGTCCAACTGACTGTAGACCTTTTAGACAAGGATATTACTCATAATCACAAACTCTGCTGCTCATGATATTTCTCACTCTCGGGTGTTTGTAATGATTTAATGATTTATAATCACACTTTTGGTGTCCCTTGAGGATGAGTTCCCTTTTGAGTGTGGTTCCTCTCAAGGTTTCTACCATGTAAGAGGTTTTTTCCTTGCCATAGTCGCCCCAGGCTTCATCCTTGGGGATAAACACACACATCATTCGCTTATATTGAAAATTGTGAAAAGCGCAATAGAAATCAGCTTGAAACTTGGAGAAAACTCAAGAACTGAGGTTTAAAAAAAAAAGATCTATAGGGTTGAGGTCAGAGCCTTATAGCAGGCGGAGATTGTCCACTCCATATCTTCATCGAGGTGGCTTTATGTAATTTGGGTTATGCTGGAACAGGTGTGCGTCTTTTACTTCAAGTGAATGGAAGATTTCATGCTAAAGCATCCAAAATTTCATGCTAATGCATCCATCCTTCTTATATAACTGTTTGCCAACAGTGCTACGTGCAATGCTAACAGTTTGGAGAAGAACCTGGAACCTGTTCCTGGGTCTGGAACAGTCAGATGTATCAATACATTTGTCCATATAGTGTAAATTACATTTCCTCTGACATCTATGAGGTACAAAATCGACAATTTTGACCCGTAATGTTCTGCTTTGTGTAAATACGCTGCTCTGTTCTCCAGCTAAGTGAGGGATTAGCAGAACTAGACCCAGCTGCCAGCAGAACAGTGACCTGGGGCCTCCAAATCGCTTTTAATCTTTTGTTATTATTAATGAGACCGCAGCCTACACTGGCAACACAGGAAAGTCGTTTGTGTTGTTGAGGCTGCACGTGACGCTAATCGCGTCCTGAGGAAGAAAAGTGCTTAAATGCAGCTTTGCCAGCATTTGAAGTCAGCAAGGTTCCTGGTTTTACTGCCTGTGCTTGAAAAGGTTCCACCGTGCGTTTGCTGAGGGGAAACTATTAAACCGTATAAATAAAACATGTGGCTGATGTCTGATAGGTCCTGGTTTACCGCACACAAAAAAGGAGATAAAGTCAGCGCTGGAGGGAAATGTGAGATAGCGAGAGAAACAGTTAGGCAGTGTGTTAGTCAGGGATCAGAAGATATATCAGAAGATAAGGTTATACGAGGATATTTGACCCCAGCGCTCTTCTGGTACGCGTCCTGAGAGTCTTATTTTCGAAAGCGTGTGAAACACCTTCTGCAGTTCACGCCAGATCTCTGCAACGGTGTCAAAACGGCAACCTTTGAGCTGCATCTTCATCTTGGGGAACAGGTCGAAGCCCGCAGGGTGGGTGCGGAAGTGAGATCATGTGATCCGATAATCATCATGCACGAGTTGCTGAACAATTTTGACGTTTTCAGGGGTCAAGGTTGTTGAAGGTCTTCCAGATCTCTCATCATCTTTCAGCGATGTTTTTTCACTCTTTCCACTGAAATCACCCCGAACGAATCGTTGCATAATCGCGGTATGCCAAACGTACGCCATGTTAGATGCCTCTGTAGCGGATTCGCCCGGTTTCACACAGAATTTCACGTTTGCTCTTCGTTCTAACTTGCTGTCCGTGATAAAATCACGGACACGGTAATGCGCGTGAAAAGAATAGCACCAGTTGGTGTAAAAACATTTTGATGACCACCTCGTATGTGACTTAATTCATACATCAATGGGTATCTGCAAGTATGAAAGGGAAAGTTTATAGGACTGTGGTGAGACCTGAGATGTTGTCTGGTTTAGAGACAGTGGCATTGAGTAAAAGACAGGAGGTGGAGCTGGAGGTAGCAGAGCTGAAGATGTTGAGATGTACGTTGGGAGTGACGACGATGGACAGAATTAGAAATTAGTTTATTAGAGGGACAGCGCATGTAGGACGTTTTGGTGACAAGGTGAGGAAGGAGTGATTGAGATGGTTTGGACATGTGCAGAGGAGAGACATGGGGTATATCAGTAGGAGAATGCTGAGGATGGAGCCACCAGGAAGGAGGAAAAGAGAAAGACCAAGGAGGAGGTTTATGGATGTGGTGAGGGAAGACATGCAGGTAGTTGGTGTGAAAGAGGCAGATGTAGAGGACAGGGTGGTATGGAGACGGATGATCCGCTGGGGCGCCCCCTAATGGGAGAAGCCGAAAGAAGATGAAGAAGAACGTTTTCCATCACAGGAAAGTCTTCAGGTCAGAGGACTTTGTTCTCATCGGTTTCTCGATGATGTGATTGGCTGTGTTTAATCTCTGTTTATGGTTGATAATAGTGTAACTTTATTTGTGAATGTCGCATAATCAGCAGTAGACACTAAAGAAGTAAATGGAATTCGTTACGGTATTTAAGTAGTTTTTTAACGTATCTGTACTTTACTGAAGTATTTATATTTGAGGAGATTTTTCTTTAACTTCACTACACTTCTAAGCAAAATATCTCGAACTACGTTTAGTGAAATCAGTAAAACTGATCAAACACGCAGCGAGTCACCAATCAGGATCGAGCGCACGCTTTGTTTTACACGTGTTCTGATCGGCGCTTGGTGTATCTACTGATCACCAACATACAGTTCAGCATCAGTTCAACATCAAGCAGAACATTTAGAGAGGAATAAATGATGAAGAAACTCCAGACTCGAACTCACCACCACACACGTGACCTCATTAACATGAAAGTTTTGTATAATAGATTTGCATAGGGTGCGGCAGCATGAAATATTCCCTTCACGTGAACTAGGAGACTCAAACTTGTTCCAGCCTGACAATTCCCCTGTGCACAAAACCAGCTACATGAAGATATGCTTTTTACATAGGTTGGAAGATCTTCCGCTATAGAGCTCCAGCCTTATTGAACTTCATGAATGGGAACGCTTATTGCACCCCAGACCTCCTCACATCACCTGCCCTTGTAACTAAATCTCTCTCGGAAGAATAGAGGTTACTATAAAGGGGAAAATTGGGGAATGGGATTTAAAAAAAATACACAAAGCAATCTTATGGTCAGGTGTCTACAAACTTTTAGCTAATCTAATTATTCTTGGCAACTATTAACTCCGAATAAAATGTTTCATATTCCACATTAAAGGTGCTGCATCTCATTTTCTATTTCTGATTGACCGCCATGACGTGACCCCGTGAGTGCCCTGAACTCTCCTCTCAGACGTCTCCGTCTGCAGAACCGGTGCTGAATTATTAAACACATGGTGAATTATTGAAACGTGATCAGGTCCTGTTTGTATTTCGAACTCACGGGAGGTTCGGTAACGTTTTTTTTTTGTGAGAAATATGACAGCGACTGTGTTCTGAAGGCCACAGAGTGCTTTAATGCAGAGTCCATTCGGGCTTTTTAGTAGCGAAGGAGCAGGCAGCTCACTCCGTTGCCTTGGCAATGATGATGACTCATGACGGCTGAACTGTAGATGCACGTGTGTGTGTGTGTGTGTGTGTGTGTGTGTGTGTGTGTGTGTGTGTTTGCGTGTGAGTGTGTGTGTGTGTGTGTGTGAGAGAGAGATTTGGATTTGTGTGAAAGCGACTGAAAGAGTGGCTGTCCTTTCTTTTCAATTACACAAAACGG
>NC_060901.1:2926012-2938512 GCF_014805685.1 Silurus meridionalis | reverse complement strand
GCAAATGGGGATTAAACGTGGGATGGTCAGGTGTCTACAAACTTTTGGACCTCCCCATTGTTGCTTGTATATAACAAATTGATATTTTTGGTAACTTTTTCTTGAGTTGAAATCACATCAAAATATGAAGAACATTATGTGCTCCATGCTCGCAGTCTTGAACTCACAACCTTCTGATCAGAGGTCTAACCTCATTAATGCATCTTTAGCCATTAAAGGATTAACTGCAGCTATGAAACAATATAAGAGCAAGAAAGTGGGTAAAAGAGAGTTTGTGTGTTTTTTTCTTACTCTGTGTGTGTGTGTGTGTGTGTGTGTGTGTGTGTGTGTGTGTGTGTGTGTGTGTGTGTGTAGTGTTAACACGTGTAAAAGTGCAGCCGTAATGGTTTCTACCAGCTGTGACTTTTCCCAGGAGGACATTAACATCGTCGTATAAAACCACGTGCTGCATCAAAACCACCGAAAATGCTGTTACGTGTAAACACCGGGTGCGTGTGGACTTCCCACATGCTCGCACAATCTCTAAAAAGGTCAGGCTGAATCAGCGTACGTGTCTGTATACACACACACACACACACACACACACACACACACACACAACACAACACAACCTGTAATTAGCATTAATTACAGCATCAGATTGAGCGAGAATCCTCGTTTTCAGTCACAATCCTCTTAGTTCATGAATAAAAACGGCCTGAAAGTGGACGGATGTGTTTCACATTCCATAAGCAGAAAACATCTCAGCAATGTTCAACAAAGGTGGCCGAAGTTCATCGTCGATTTCATAAACGTTTAATGTGATCGTCAACGTGATAAAAACGTGTAATTCTTGCGTCATTTTCCAACAACTATATGATCAAAAACTAAATAAATAAATGCTGAAAAGCTACAAAATGCAACATCTTCTATCTGTAGTGTGCATTTTGGTTTGTCAGAGGAATATACCATAGTGCTGAAACTTCCTTATAGACATCTTAACCAAATACAAATTTTTTTACATAAGATTTTTTCTACCTATTTAGTGTTGGATCAGTTTTTATCAGTATTATCTGAATCTGAAACATTAATCTTAATCTGAATCGAAATCCTCAATCGAAATCCTCAATCGAAATCTGAATCATTCTCAATCTGAATCTGAAACATTAATCTCAATCTAAATCTAAATCCTCAATCGAAATCTGAATCCTCAATCTGAACCTGAAACATTGTTCTCAATCTGAATCTGAATTATTATTCTCAATCTGAATCATTCTCAATCTGAATCTAAAAACATTATTCTTAATCTGAACTGGAATCAATCATTTCAATCTGAATCATTCTTATTCTCAGTCTGAATCATTATTCTCAATCTGAATCTGAATCATTATTCACAATCTGAATAATTCTTAATCTGAATCTGAATCATTATTCTTAATCTGAATTGGAATCAATAATCTCAATCCGAATCATTCTCAATGTGAATCTGAAACATTATTTTCAATCTGAATCTGAATCTGAAACATTAATCTCAATCTGAATCTAAATCCTCAATCTAAATCTGAATCCTCAATCTGAACCTGAAACATTATTCTCAATCTGAATCATTCTCAATCTGAATCTAAATTATTATTCACAATCTGAATGATTCTCAATCTGAATCATATTTCTTAATCTGAATTGAAATCAATAATCTCAATCTGAATCTTTATTCACAATCTGAATAATTCTCAATCTGAATCTGAATCATAATTCTTAATCTGAATTGGAATCAATAATCTCAATCTGAATCATTCTCAATGTGAATCTGAAACATTATTCTTAATCTGAATTTGAATTATTATTCTTAATCTGAATAATTCTTAAACTGATTCTGAATCATTATTCTCAATCAAGCATTTTGATTTAAATCTATTGGTCACTATGATATTTAAAAGTAACATTTCCTAAAGTTTTTTTCTTAGTCATCATCTACATTTTTATCCATGGCATTTGGCAGGTCCTCTTATCCAGAGTGACGATATCATTTTATAGAACTGAGAATTAAGGGCCTAGTTTAAGCGGCCCAGCAATGACATCTTAAAGGCGCTGGGATTTGAACACACAACCTTCCGATCCAACATCCAACACCTACAGCAGATCTTTAACCTCATTACTAATTTAATCATTGAAGTGAAGGTGTTTTTTAGTTTAGTTTGAGAGCACTCTGTGACTCTGTGACTCTAAGTTGGACTACAAAAAAAAGGCATAAACCCAACAGCAAAGATGATTTAATCATATATTACAATTGACTTAATGACAATTATTGAAATTTCAAAATTGTGACAGATCAATTGTTTAAACTTCAAATCTATTTTTGACTTAATTTTTACTTACACTAAAATATTCTTCCAGCCGTATGAGGTTTCTACAAAGTTGGAGTCTTTAGATGAAAATAAAATGTTCCTATCACTTGTACATGGAGACCCAAACTTGTTCCAGCATGACAATGCTCCTGTGCACAAAGCCAACTCCATAAAGATCTGGAACGTACAAATCTGGATGTCTGTTTTCTTATTCAAAGTAATAAATGGAATACACACCATTTAGTGATCTGCACTGTTACACAATACATTATATGTACTATTACATACGTGTCATGTATGTTCAGTATGTGTTACACTGTTCAGTAACAGCTAAAAGAAAGTGTGCAGTTACAAAGTCACAAACGAAAAGCTGCACAATGAGTTCGTTGTAGTGAAGTAGTGTAGTACCTGCTTCTACAGAACACCCAGTCATTTCACTGGAGTCGAACCTCGAGCTCCGTCTCTGTGGCATTTCCCCTTAATAGCTTCAGCAAGTCATCTAAGGACTGAATTAAACTTCAAATGCCTCACAATCACTTCATGGTCCACTGAACCATAAAATGGACACACACTTTCTCTCTCGGTTTGCGCTTGCAGAGACATTCTGTAGAATCTCAACATCGTTCTTTACAAGTGGAGCGCTTTTTTTTTTCATCTGTAGAGAGAAGTACGATATAAACTCTGCTGTTATAATGAGCTCCACTCTTCTGGGAAGAAGTTCTTCTAGATTTTGTGATCAGGTGCTGGTGTCTGTAAGGTGAAGAGGCCTGGGGTGAAGTCAGTTCACATTCATCTCAAATGGCTCAGGTCAGAGCTCTACAGCAGGCCACTCGAGATCTTCCAGTCCAACATGAAAAGCAAATCTTCTTGGAGTGGATTTTGAGTGGCCTGGTATAGAGCTCTGATCTCAACCCTGTTGAACATAATAATATTGTGATTTGAAGGACATTGTTAAAAAAATGTACCCAGTATTGATTGATACGATATTTTTACTCTTTACGAATGTTATAATTGGGACGTTTTTGAATATTCGTACTTCTTTAACAATCGTAAATCGTAAATCTTCAGTCGAACGATTATCGATTTTTTTTAGCAGCTAATAAAAAGCCATGAACTGTAGGAGTGAAGAAGTGGGAGTGTGTGTGGGAGTGTGTGGTAAAAAAGCAGAATATTCAGGACACATTCCTCAACTGAAATGTTTCTGAAATCGTGGTTTATGGATGTGGTGAGGGAAGACATGCAGGTTTGGTGTGAAAGAGGCAGATGTAGAAGACAGGGGGGTATGGAGATGGATGATCCGCTGTGAAGACCCCTAATGGAAGAATCCGAAAGAAGAAGAAGAAGAAATGTTTCTGAAATCCTGGACTGCTTTATACCGTAACGTGAAACTGTATTGAAACAGTAGCTGGTCACCTCACAGTAGAAACCGGAGCCCAGGTTCTACAATATCGCCTACTTACTGTCAAGCATACCAGAATATCCAGTGGAAGAGCTAGCCCAACCAACCCTCGTTATTATTCTGCTGCTCTTTCAATCACACTATCCTGCTCTGTGCTCGTAGATGACTTGCTGCAGAAACGTTGCAGGAAAATTCATGCCTGTTCTAGTGTCTTCCTGAGAACAATCAGAATAGCATTCCAGGATAGTACCATGAAGAAAGTGCAGATGAGCCAAAGTTATGCATGATGTACAGCCATAACCGTGTTAATAGCACGCAGGAGGAGATGCTGTTTAGCTTCGTCCACGTAGCCAGCGGTGCTCACAAAGAACCAAACTCCCTTCAAACTTTCAAAATGTTTCAGACTGAAATAACGCCAGATGAGATTATAGCTCCAAGTCTAGCCCTGGTCCTCTTACCCAAAGGAGGACAGTTGGCATGGCAACAATGTTTAATTGTCTCCAAAAGACGCAGAGGTGGACAGTGTGTGTGTGTGTGTGTGTGTGTGTGTGTGTGTGTGTGTGTGTGTGTAAGAGAGAGATATAGGGATGAGCTTAATATATGCAAAATGTTCTTTAGAGGGCAGTTCCTTTATGCAGAGTGGTGCAGATATGGATTTTATATATTAAAAAAAGAGAAAAGGATTTGAGTGCTATATTGCGTTTCCATAGCAACACGGTCAAGCACTGAAGTCTGGGTCGAAAGGTTACTTTGAGCTTTTACACCATTCTGCGTCTGCACAATAATACTGAGTAACTGTAGTGAAATCTGGTGGAATTTTGAATGTTGTGTTCCATTATAACATATACGTATACACTAGTACACGTTTCAGGCGAACTGCAAGCTTGTTTAGTCTCCGTTCAACCCAACTACCTGCATGTCTTCCCTCACCACATTAATAAACCTCCTCCTTGATCTTCCTCTTTTCCTCCTTCCTGGTGTCTCCATCCTCAGCATTCTCCTACTGATATACCCCATGTCCCTCCTCTGCACATGTCCAAACCATCTCAATCTCACCTCCCTCACCTTGTCTCCAAAACGTCCTACATGCGCCGTCCCTCTAATAAACTAATTTCTAATCCTGTCCATCGTCGTCACTCCCAATGAACATCTCAACATCTTCAGCTCTGCTACCTCCAGCTCCACCTCCTGTCTTTTACTCAATGCCACTGTCTCTAAACCATACAACATCTCAGGTCTCACCACAGTCCTATAAATTTTCAGTTTCACTTTAGCAGATACTAATAATAACAGTATAACAGTATAATAAGTGAGAAATCAGACATTGTTCAGGCTGATATTTTTGAAGTCTGCTGCAGAGGTACCTGTGTGGGGTTATAAAGCTCCTGCAGCGCATTTCTCGAGCCTCTCCGACAGCAGCCCTCTGTTGCAAACGGGTTCCGTCTCATTACTGCAAAACAAACAGAGAGGCAGACGGTTAGTCAGGAAATCAGACCCAGACTGCTAAAGTCTGAGTTAAAGCAGGGAACTCGTGCACAGTAGAGATTATGATCACAAATCCATCTTATCAGTTAGATTTCCACATGCACCCCAACAAATAACACATCAAACACAACGCAAACAATGTCAGACCAACACAAGTGACACGGAAAGACAGCAAACTCGGATTTCGGTTTTAAGATTTTGGTTATTTCTCCTCAATGTAGATTTGTAGACGGTTTGTAGACACCTGACTATAATATTGTTATGTGCTTTCTAAACATTCCATTCCATCCCAACCTCCGCTCTTCTGGGAAGATATTCCACTAGATATTATGGAGATTTCTGCTCATTCAGACACAATGTTGTTAGTAAAGTCAAGTACTGATGTATGTGAGGAGGCCTGGGGTTCAGTCGGCGTTCATATGTTCAATAGGGTTGAAGTCAGAGCTCTATAGCAGGCCAGTCAAGATCTTTCACTCCAACCCTTATATCTTCATGGGCCTCACTTGGGGAACATCTTTGGCTCTCCTAGTTTACGCGAAAGGAAACTTTCAATGCTACTGCATCCAAATATACCACTATATGCACCTGCAGGCTTCCAACTTTGTGGTAACAGTTTAGGAAAAAAACACATATGGCCTAAAAAGTTTGTTTTCCCAATATTTTGTTCATACAGTTTATTTCTGAAGGAATTTGAGTAACTGAACTTGTATACACATCTGAAAAAAACCCTCCAATTCCATTTTGATTTGTTTTACGGTGGTTTTCACCGGTGGCCTCGTTCATTATTAACTTCACTGTGTAGAATATTAAATACTTTACCTCCAAGCATATATCAGAACATACATTCTGACTTTTTTAAGAATATCTCATGGGTCTCTAAAGGGTCTCATGGATAAGCTGTCCCTCATCTTTTCATTTTATAATGAATTATACCTCTCTGTGTGTCAGGGCCCCACTCTTTGTTTATGCTAAGCCAAAAATATTACATTCTAGGTTCTGCTTTTTACAAAATTGCAGTTGATTTGAAGAACAGAATACGCACTTTTTTCTACATCGCAGCCGTTGAAATTCTTTCTTCGCATTTCTGGGGCCAGACAACAATATCAGCCATCATATAGCAACCCCAGAGCACAGACAGTTAAGGGCCTTGCTTATGGGCCCAATATTGGCGATACTGGGGGTTGAAACTCTGACCTTCCAATCAGTAACCTAGAGCCTTAATGACTAAATTACCTCAGGTGATTACTCATCATAAATAGGTGATTACAGATGCTCCCCACCTTACGAACGAGTTACGTAGGCGTTCGTAGCATGAATTTGTTCGTAAGTTGTTTCTGTGTTCATTACTGACAACGCAAATCTCCTAGTGATGTAAGAGTTATAAATACTATCAAATAAACAATTAAATTTACTAAAACAAATCGGAATAATCGAAATACTGTATACAATAAATATAAAAATGTACTGGCCCGAGTCCAGTGCGCATCAAGTAGACTCGTTACGGTCGTCGACTAGCAAGTGGCGGTTCTCCTTCACTTTGAATTTTTACGAACAAATTTCACTTTGAGGACAGGTTCGTTCGTATCTGGGAAAACTGTTAAAGTAAATGTCCGTAAAGTGGGAACGTCTGTACTAATACTTATAGGTTATTCCACAGTTAAAACCTAATTATTTAATCAAAAATGGCAGAAAATAAATAGTACAAAATCTGATTAATAAATGAATCATTCATTGAAAAGTAAGAAAATTCAGTAAAGCTTTCTTGTAAAAATGGTTATAAATATCCTCCATGTTGCACTGATTTTACAGTAAGATTATTATTTTATTTATGCCTATTCAAACTAATATAAACTTTCCAGTCACTTTTAAAAAAACACCTGTAGCCATGATCATCATGATTTTGCTGCCATTAACCAGTTAGACCAGATTGTCACAGAAACTGGACAATTTAAGATCTTGGGAATGTGAGTGGAGCCTCATATTCCTGTTTTTCCAGCCAATGTTGTGTTCTTCTGCTGTGGTTTAAGAACGGTTGTGCATTATGAGATGCTTTTCTGCTCACCGTTTGTTTGTAAAGAGTTACTGCCATTTTCATGAACAAGGAATTTCCATTGCCTGAGATTCCATTTTACCCATTTTAATGCTTCCTGAGAATTGGAGGAATTTACAATTTTGTGAAGCTCATTAACCTTTTGCTGTATATCCCAGCTATTTTTGTGCTTGTTGTATTAGCAAATGTCTGATGTCCATGCTTTTGAAAGCCCACCTTACACCGAAAATATTAAGTATTTTTGTTCTAGATTGTCCCCAAAACCATCCACTTTAAAGCAGAATATAGAAATGGACGATTAGTGTACATCCAAATGCAAAATATTAAAACAGATCGGATTTTATTCCTTTGTTTTTCTCTTTATTTTTCCTCAGAAACATGATCATTGAAGAGTATGCTAGTCTTCATTCACCCATAATATTTATTGTAATTGAAACATAGTCATAACCACCAACTCTTGTGCAGACTTGAATTCAATTGTCAGTTTGGAGTTAAATTCTTCATGGTCTAGAAGGTTGTTTTTTTCCCTCGTTAAAATGAATGGTTTCTATTATTCAAGATTTAGTGATGGAATTTGAAGGCAGGAACAGAATCATGACAAAGATCGTCATGATTCTTCCACTTTCTGCATTATAAACAGGGTTTATTTCCATTGGGATTCGTAAAATTTGTGAAATGCAGTAGATCTTATATACTGATTTACTATTAATACTAATTATGATGTTACTAATGGAAGTCTGCATTAGCAATTAATGCTACATGTATAAATTTTAGACATGCAGAAACCTTCCAACAGGAAGGAAATTAGATTGTTTTCATATCATTATATATTATTTCTACTATCAGTGTGTTGTAATTCTGTCTGTATAAAGAACCTGAAAAACCTGGCTATGTGCTAGCTAGCTAAACTACCTCAGCTACTAGCTTGCCCCGTTCTGTGAGTGGATTTCATAATAATCTTTCATTTTCTCACAACATTTCCATCTTGAACAGTGGTTGTAGAGATGTGTGTAGCAAAATAACGCCTTTGTAGCATGTGTACATTTGATGTTCTTAAATTACGAGATTAGCAAAGCAAGCTAGTTAGTGTCCTAGCCTCATAGCCTACTCTCAACAGAGAACAAACCAATTTCATGCCCAACTTCATTTTCTTCCTAATTGATCTCTACATGTTTAGAAGATCTTGAGTGAACTGCTGTAGACCTTCGGCCTCCTCACCTCACCTACATCAGTATCGAACACCTTTGTAGCTGAACACTCACACAATCTCACACAAATCTCCACAAGCACACTCCAAAATCTAGTGGAAGATCTTTCCAGAAGAGTGGAGGTTCTTATAAAGGCGAATGGGGAGTGGATTAAAAAAGATCCCCAGCTTACACTCACAAACGTTCGTCTATGTAGTGTATCTACTTTAGTATAAACCTCCTGTGAATAAGCTTCAATAATGCATGACATTTCAATATTAAAATAAAGTAATAGCCGTAATATTTGAGGAAATATCATGCCATAACCTTCCAGAGGAATATTCCCTCGTCACCACTACAGTTCTTCAGTCTGGTAAGAGCAAAAAGTAAAAGTTTCATGCAGAATTCACGTGAATTCATTCATGAAAACCCACAAGCTCACGTGTGGGAATGGATGTCTGAGTGCATCTGTGTATCAGATTCACCAATAATGAATAATTAAAGCATGTTAATGTTGAATGAGGCGTTTGGTCTTAACGAGTTTGTATTGTGGTTTACAGTCAGGAGTCACAGAGACACAGTCCAGTGAAGAAATAACGATTTCCTCTGAAAGCTGCCTTCCTGTTACACTGATACACCATCAACACTTACACTTACAGTTCAATTATCTCTTTCTTTCTTTCTTTCTTTCTTTCTTTCTTTCTTTCTTTCTTTCTTTCTTTCTCTCTTTCTTTCTCTCTTTCTTTCTTTCCTTCTTTCTTACTTTCTCTCTCTCTTTCTTTCTTTCTTTCTTTCTTTCTCTCTTTCTTTCTTTCTTTCTTTCTTTCCTTCTTTCTTTCTTTCTTTCTTTCTTTCTTTCTCTTTCTTTCTTTCTTTCTTTCTTTCTTTCTTTCTTTCTTTCTCTCTTTCTTTCTTAATGCAAGTGATGACAAACTTAAATGCAGAGTTTCTGACTAAAATGTTTTGGACACACGTGTATGTTCCTATAGTTTCTATGCAACAAACACACAAGTATGTAAGAGTGAACGAGTGGATGAAAGTTCTGTGGAGTCCAAATGAGACATTTTTGTCTCCAACAGAAGATCTTGTATAAGTTGGAGAACTGGAGAGAAGATCTGATCAGACTCCTCACCCCCACACTCACACATGGAGGTGGACGTTTAATGGTTTGGGGTTGTTATGGAAGATTCCGGAAAGTGAAAGGATTCCTGAACCAATATGGCTCCCATTCCATACTTTACTATACACCATGTAATCCAGTCTGGACTGTGGCTCACTGGAACAAGGGAAAAGGGCTCTTCTCAGTTTTGGCACCGAGGTGGTGGAATGAACTTCCCCAAGATGTCCAAACAGCGATGAGTGAAGACCTTCCTCTTCCTGAAACACTTCAACTAGCAAAAACATTTTTTAAAGCGTACATCTAAGCTTACGTCCAGATTCTGTAAGTGTTATTCAGAGAGCAGACAGACGTCTGGAGTGATATCTATCATGGAACAACCTGCCCAGTCATCGCACTGAAATCCTATTGAACTGCTCCGGGATAAACAAGAAAATCCCCGGCTGGTGAAGAACATCTTCAGCGAGTTTTACAAGAGAAACAAAAACTAAAGGACGATTTGTGAATAAAGATCAAATCTCCACGTTATATATTTGTTTGGTCAAAGTTAATGTTACATGCACATCTCTCAAATACTATAAAACATCCACAAAACTATAAATCGAACAAAAGTACGGTGTTATAATTTATTTGATGAAAATAAAACAGGAAAAAAATTTATTTGAAGATGGTTATTAATAGAATTTTTTTTCCATACACGCATATCGCTGCAGCTATAATGTTCCCAGGTTTTCATTCCACAATCCGTTTGTTGTGTCTAGTCAGAAGGAATGCAGGACAGGATAAATGAGTGGAAATGATGAAGATGGAAGAAGAAGGAGGAATGAACAACATCTAATGATGATGGAGTGGAAAGAGGGAAGAGGGAAGAGAAATGGGCTTCTACATTCATTACACAGAGAACAGTTTACAGCCCATTAGGGCTAAAAACACTAAAAGACAAGGCCCTGTGTGTGTGTGTGTGTGTGTGTGTGTGTGTGTGTGTGTGTGTGTGTGTGTGTGTGTGTTGAAGGTAGATTCCACCAAAAAAATATGTAATTCTTGGCTGAAGCCGAGACACACGATGGGCTGAAAATTTATATTAATATTTTTTTTATTAATTGCCCTTTAAACATTTTTTTGTATTTATTATTCTTCATATTTATGCTTCTAAATGAAAAAAAAAGCTAAAAAAAAATATTCTGGTGAGCCACGGGTACGCAATAGATCCATCCCTGAATTGCAAAAACAATTGAGTGGGTTTTTTTAATCATTGCTCATGGTGATAATAAGACGTCTATATTTATTTAAACCTTCTGATTTTCAAAACAGAATCTGAAAAACAAACAAAGAAACAAAAAAAAGATGTAGTTTCCAGTTTATTAGATGCTTAATGTCTAAGTTACGTGTAACTCGGTGTAGCTGAACAATTTGCAAGATTGCTCTGCTGCTAGCTAAAAATGCCTCTGCTGCTTAAAATGCCCCTGCTGCCTCTGCTACTAGCTAAAAATGCCTCGGCTGCTAGCTAAAAATGCCTCTACTGCTAGCTAAAAATGCCTCGTCTGCTAGCTAAAAATGCCTCGGCTGCTAACTAAAAATGCCTCTCCTGGTAGCTAAAATGCCTCGGCTGCTAGCTAAAAAAAGCCTCTCCTGCTAGCTAAAAAAAGCCTCTCCTGTTAGCTGAAAAAAGCCTCTCCTGCTAGCTGAAAAAAGCCTGTCCTGCTAGCTGAAATTGCCTCGGCTGCTAACTAAAAATGCCTCTACTGGTAGCTAAAATGCCTCGGCTGCTAGCTAAAAAAAATCCTCTCCTGCTAGCTAAAAATGCCTCTCCTGCTAGATAAAAATGCCTCGGCTGCTAACTAAAAATGCCTCTGCTTTAAAAATCCATTGAAGCATCTTCCCTGAAGAGTGGAGCATATTATAAGAGCAAATGGTGACTAAATGTGGAATGGGATGTTCAAAAAGACGGCCATGTGTCCACAAACATTTGTCAATATACTGTGAATATAAAAGTTCCCAAATACAGCTAGTCCCCATGTTACAATGACTTAGGATTTTTCGATCTTATGATGACGATATGTTACTTCATTCTGATGACTATTCTTTAAAACTCCTGAGTAGGTTGGCCATGTTCAGAATCAGCGATATTTTCAAGCTACGATGGTGTCATTGTAGCGCATCTCCGTCGTAAGTCAGTATTTCATTACTTAATTTATCCACTAGAGGGTGCACTAGAGTGGAAATCTAGTAAATGAAGGATTCCTTGTAAAACTTAAAAAAATTTTTTTTCCTGATTTAGAAGATCCTGAAGGTTGTTTGTTTATTTATTTATTTAAAAAATATATATTTTTATTGGAATTTGAGAGTAATAATTGGAACAATTTGTTTGACGCTCCATTAGCATCGCGCTATAACGCCCGGCCCATCGCCCACAGGGTTTCAGCCCGAATGACCCAAAAAAATATTTTTGCTTGATCTTCTGCCCGAGCTGAGAATACACCCGGTGTTTGTGATTACACCACAGTCCGGTTAAAGACATGTCCTCACCCTGCACATGGTTAGCAGACAGTTAGTTTCCTCCCGGGTGATAAAAACACACCATCTCCAACCATTCATCAAACACACACTGGGGTACAGGGGAATTAGTTCATGGCTATTTATCCTTCACACGGACACACACAAGAACAGATTACTTTCATCAAAGCACACACACACACACACACACACACACACACACACACACACACACACACACACACACACACTTTATAAGCACTGATGGATGAATGTACAAAATTCACAATCTAGCCAAAAGTATATGGACACCCATCATTATTCCAGCCATATGTGGTTCTTCTTCTTGAATGTTACCACACAGTTGGAGGCACACAGTCGTGTTTCACATCTCTGGATGCGGGAGAACGAAACATTTCATTCAGGTTGGATTAGGAAACCTGTT